>NW_020884957.1:955626-1129046 GCF_003945725.1 Corapipo altera | reverse complement strand
CTCCCTGCACCGCCCCCGCCCGCCTGTGCGGAGTCACGGCCGCCGGCACCGCCCCCGCCGCACCTGCGCGGAGGCGGGTGCGGGGTAACGCGGGGGCAGCGCCGCGCTCCGCCTCCGACCCGCCTCCCGCCCGCCCGGCCCGGCCCTACTCCGCTCCAGCCCCAGCTCCGCCCGGCCGAGCCGCAGCCCGGCGGCCGCCACCGAGCCATGGCGAGCGCGGCGGTACCCGCGCAGCCCCCTGAGCCGGAGGCCCCGGAGGAGCAGGGCGCGGCTGCGGCCGGGGATACAGAGCGCACGGAAGTGTCAAGCGGGGCCGGGGCGGCGGCGGTGCTGGGGGAGACGGGGATGGCCGTGAGCTGCTGCATCGCGGCGGCGCTGAGCTGGGAGCGGCCCCTCCGCAGCCTGGGCGGCTTCGTCTGCGCCAACCTGCTCTTCTGGTGAGCGAGCCGGGCCGGGCTGGGCGCCGGGGCTGGGGTCGGGACCGCCCCCCGGGATGGGAGAGCTCCTGCCTGGTCCGCGCCGCCCCGCCCGGCCCCGGGCGTCTCCTCCCCCCGCCCCTCTTCCCTCGTCCCCGGGAGGAGCGTTTGCCCCTCCGTTTCCCTTTTCCGACCGCCCTTCGCGGGGAGCTGACCCGCGCCCCCAGCTCCTCCGTGGGAAGGAAGGTCCTGCTTTTCGCTTCACCTGCGCCGCGGCATTCCGTGTCCCAGCCGCCGCCCCGCGTCTGGCCATGGCCCTCCGGCGGCGTGCATCTGCTTGGTCGGCTTCTTTCATCCTCGGTGTCTGCCCTAGCCCCACACACGCCCCTCTGCTCCCATTTCCCACAGCATGATGTGTGATGATGAGGAGGAGCCTCGGAGCGAAGCTGAGCAGGGCGGCTGCAGCACACGCCGCCGGGAACTTGCATTTCCCGCAGCCGAGATAAGCCGTGGGCCCGCATTTCTCTGCAGAGTTTTGAAACCTCCTGGAATCAGGCCCCTAGCCCATAGGTAGAGTTGTGCTGCTGCCCTGGACCAGTGCTTCGGAGTTCATGTTGGGTGTACCTGCTTTTCCAAATTAGTGGCCTAGTTAGTGGAGGCTTTGTGGAGTGGGGACAGCGGGAATGTTACTGCAGTGCACCAGTTCTCTTTCTTGACTAAGCTTTTTCAAGTCAGATAGTTTTGTTGAATAAACTCCAGAACTTAACATGGGGATGTGTTAGTTGTTGTGTTTGTCATGACTCTTCTGTTTACTCCTATAGGAAAAAACTTGTCTTTCTATGTGAAACTTCTTCAGGGCTTTCTCCTGATCCTTGGTTTTGTCAATGCCTACGTTTTTCAGCAACATTTCTGATCTAAAATGTTGCTTGTGTAGAGTGATTTATGAATTAGGGCTCTAGTAATACCACTTATAATTAGGGTCTAATCATACTGCAGAGACTCTTAAGACTGAATTGTGTTTCCTGTGGCTAGAATTGCCTCCTTTCCCCTTGAGTGAATAAGAGGCAAACAAGCAACAGAGGCGGATTAGTTGCAAACTCCACTTAGTTCTCTATAACTGTAACAAGCATGATCTTTAAACATGAGATCAAAGTCATAGAAAGAGAACGTTCTGAGGCTTTGTGCTGCACAGGAAAATCTCTGTGCAAGTATGTGCGATTTCTAATTTTGGTTGACTTTTATTATCCATCCTGCTCTTAGGTATCCGTGGTAAATCCTTTCATTGAGAAAGTAACATGCTTATGTTCTCATGTTCTACATACTTCAGAGATCACCTATTCTTTCAGCAATTTGGAAGAGTCATAAAGCTTTATGTTTCTTTGCAACATGGCTCTGATAAAATTTTCAGGGACAACATCTAGAAGAATACATTTCCACGTCTCAAGGAATAGTGACTGCTGGGCAACCAGTTTTCTATTCTTTGGTCCAACTTTGGTCATAAGCAAGGTGTATAGTTCCAGCATTATGTAATGCCTATAGGAAGTCTTCTTTGGTAGTCTTACTGGCAACTTATTATGTGACCAGTATTTGAAGTTATTTTATTAAAATTCATAGTTCACTCTACTTTCTTACTCTCAAAATGAGTCAGAATAGCAAAAATGAGGGCAAGGATTGCTCATTTTACTTTGGTGGTATTGTACCTCAGCAGGAAGTTTGCCATCCTAGTACCAGGGAGTTTTTGAGAGGTGTATACAAACCAGGAAATGCAGGAGCAGGAATGTTGACCAGTAAAATTCTGTGGTTTGAGGCTGAAGAACAACAAGAAAGATCTCCTTAGCAAACATATGAAATCTGACACTTTGAAAATGAAACAGTTGTTTGGTGTCACATTTCTCTGCTTTGGTGTTGGCGTTGTGTTTGCAGCACAGTGTGTTTGCTCCTTCCTCCTTTTCTTGTTTGAGATTCAGCTCATCAGCCTAGTTTGTCATGACTCAGACAGTTCTGGACTGGGAACTTCTGGACTGGGAACAAGTGTCTGCCCCTGCTGCTTGTCAAGTCTCTCCTAACAGGGCTTTGTGGCCAGAGCCTAGGTAGTAGGAACGTTTCCTGGTTGCTGCTTCGTGTACCTCATCTTTTCTTGTCATGTGCCTCCAAGTGTCCCTATCCCCATTACAGAATAGGTTCACTCCCAGTGTGAGGGGCCTCTAATCTCAGGATTTCTCAAAGCTGAGAAGTCAATATTGATGGATGGGAGACTTCTCTCACTATAGCAGCAACAGTCTTGGTGGAAGAGGGAGGAAGGGAAGGTGAGGTTTAATTTTACAGTTTTCTAAAAAAGTAATGGTAGTTCCTTTCTCCTATCTGTTTAATTTTTTCGAGACTATGTTTTCCTCACAGTGAGTTTAGTATATATGCCATTCAAAACACTTCATGTGTAAACTGTTGCAGTCGGAGCTGCTGAGAGTGAACTGTTTCTCTGTCACAAAATCTTTTTTTTTTTAATATGTTCGATTGTAACCTCTTTTGTGTTGAAAATCTCGTAACCATTGTACTGCATATAAATGCATTTTTGATGTTTACTACTAAAATAATGGTCTTGTAAGTACAAGAAATTTACTAACTTAATTTCATTATGATTGCCTTAATTTTTTGTATATTCCTAACAAATTATCATGGGCTCCTTAACAAGAGAGTAGAAAAAGTAAGAACAAACCTGGTTATTGAAAAAGCATTTTTCAGTTGGCACATCCATTATTTATTCACCATGAACAGCTTTAAGCCTCCTGCCCCAAATGAACCCGATTGAAAATCTTTAAAATAAGCACCGTTTTGCACCTAATCATCTGAAATGTAATATGGATTCTTCTACTGTATATAGCTTGCAAACTCGAGTTAAAATAACACAGGAAAACAAGGCTGGTCTTTTCCCCCCTATTTTACACACATCATACCAAAAAAGTGAGTGATGGGCCTAAGAGCAGACAAACTGTTCTGGTACCAGAAGTTCAATCACTATGTTCTATTTTGAATGTTTGAGAAAGTTGGCTGCATATTTTTGCCCACTATCAGCATTGACTGTGGGTACCACTGGAAATGTAGTCCCTGGAGAGCTACTCACATAGGAGTCACATCTTGGTGACAAAATGCTACTTTCTTCTTGGTCTTATCTGTATTAGGTGGTCTTATGCTACTGATGTTATTCCTAGAAGACTGCTGTGGTCCTTAGTGTTTTTCAGTACTGCCTGGGGGCTGTGAGGTTGACTATGGGTTTCCCTCAGCACTGTGTGTGGTCCCTTCCTTAAGGATGACTCAGTCGTTGTACAAGGATCGTGTCACTTTGATTCATCCCAGCCACTCTTCATGACCAGCATTCCACCAGATGTCATTAGTAAGAAATTTACAGAGACTCTGTATAGATGGTGTTGGCTATCTGCATTCAGTTTTTAATTTCACTTGACATTTTTTATGAGTCCAGATATTGAAATTGAAAGTTGCAATATATAAATGATTTACTCCCTATTGCTTTAATTCAGGCACACAGTAATTCAGCTCAGAATCCTTTTTTGTTTCCCTCTCAGGGAAACACTCAAATCTGAGAGCATACGAGCAAAATTAATACAAAAAGAATTAATTCTGACAAAATTTTGTTCCTTAAGAAGCAAATATTTGGTTCAAAGTACTGGCTTCCATTTCGGATATATGTGGGAAATTCATCAGTGGTGGTAGTCAGAAAGGAGATCACCAAACTGTATTAGGTGAGAACTGGAATAAAAGAAATCTCTGAAATCAAAACATAAAGAAAAATGCATGAAAATTGAGTTGGAGTAAGACCAGATATTGACATCTTAAGGCCAATTTGTAGTATGCTGGTTTTCAGAGCACTGTATTAAATTTGTAATACCTCCCATGTCAGGAGAACACATACGTATTTCTGTGACAAGATGTTTTTTTCCTTTTAGCAACCAGATGCCAAATGTGGTTTTGAATGTGGGAAATTTCAGTCTTTGGCTATCTTTGTTACAGGAAGTCTTTAAGCTACATTTTTAGTTGTTTTGGGATTACTTTCCTGAGATCCAAAGTATCAGATATCACACGAGTGAATAGTCCTGCCTCAAACCCTAATAAGAGTTTTTATCCCTTGAGTAAGGATAGTAGAATAGGTTATGTATTGACATAATTCTTTTGTAATGATAATACATTCATTATCAGAAAAGAGAAGAAAAAGTTCTGGCATAGGCTGTTTTGAAATTCACTGTGCTTTCATGAGTGGGTTTCTTACATGGTTGCTAGTTTGTTTCTTCTTGTCTGATAGTTATAATTTACTTAATTTACTGCCTTTTACCAAGACTTTGTAACTTATTGGTATTGAGATTATTTTGTTACACTCAGCTGCAGTACAGTAAATTGCTGATATTTCTTCAAACTTAAAAAAAATATTTATGGTTTGTTGTTTTCTTTTCTTCCTAGAAGATGACATTTCAAAATACTCTTCCTCAACTAAAGATAAAATTCCAATGTCAGTTGCAATATAATTTTAGGATCTACTTGTTTTCACTCAAGCAGTTTCAAGCTTATGTTCACTTTTCTACTACAAATTATTAAAACTGTTCAAGGCTTTGGAGGTAGAAAAGTGGAACAGAAAGTTAAATTAATTTAATTTCATTAGAAAAAAAATTAAAAGTCATTAAGAGCTCTTTAGTGACAGTTTGGATACTTTTGGCTGAGAGATTGGTTTACTGGAATGAAAATTGACATTGTTTAAGAGCCAGACAGTGTTACATAAAAACCTGGACAGTTTACAGCATTTTTCGACCAATAAGATGAAATCAGGATCAGTCAGAAAAGAAATCAGTTGGGGTAATTGAGGAATTGAGGAAAAGCGAGTATTACTGAATAATTTAGGACCAAATCTGGGATAAGGACTTTGTGGAAGATGGAAATCTCTAACAAAGGACAATAGATGAATTGCAGCATAGCTTGGGTTTATTCTGTCTTGCTGAAATTTACCTGTTCTGTGTCTAAAACAGTTGTCTTAAGAGAGAAATTATATTTTCTTCATGTATTAACTCAAAATAATGAAACCTTTCAAACAGTAAGTAGAATTCTGAGAACAATGGTTGTTTTAGGGGGATATGCTATGCTCCGTGGTAGATGTTACAGGACTAATGAGAGCATTAAAGAAAAGGAGATTTAGGGCAGCATGGTAGAGGTGCTACTGCTCAAACTGCTGCTACTGTATGAGAAAATGGGATTAAGATTTCTTCTGTACTTTGCCAGAGTACAGGTTAATTAAGGTCATCTGGGCATGTGTCTGCAAAAAACAAAGGAAGCCAGGTTATTCGATGTTATGTGTTTAAATCAAAGTAATTTTAACTTCCATGGAAACATCATCCCCGAATTCAATATCATGATAGACTCAGAAGGTATGTAGTTTAGGTCATTTAAACTCCTTCTCAGTTCTTTTTTTTAAAATGCCTATCTGAGTGCAACAGGTTGCTGTAAATCTGATCCACAAGCCACAAATGTTGAAACCTGATTCTAACGGCAGCATTCCCCAAGAGGTTTCCTTGCAAATAGTGTGAGATAATTTTGCAATGTAACATTTTGTTATTAACTTAATCCTATTTCCCAGACCACCAATGTACTTCCAAATTTACCAGTTTATAAGCAAATTTATCTTTGGTGATCAAATGCAAAGCATTGCAAAGGTTTTTCTAATATTTTTTTCTTAGAGACTTGTACTTTTTTTTTTTTTTATTTAGACTTATTTTTAGTTTAAGAGTCGGTTTCTTGCAGTTGGGGTAGAGAGAATATGCAATTTGAATTCCTGTCTTGGGTGTTAACTTTAGTTAGTGTTGTCCTGCAGTCTTTGTCTTTTGCCTTGAAACCTGTGCACAGACCCCCTGGAGTACTACTCCTTCTACAGGTAGCAACAGTAGTTTAGATTTGTGGGAGTCTGTTTCTTAGGACAAAAGATTTATTTATTATTTAAAAATCTTTTTTTCCTAATAAGTTCTGGAAGGTTTTCTAAAGAACAGCTGATTTGATCTGTGCTTTCTGGCTGAACAAATATGATCCTAATCTTTTGAATGAAACCTGACAAATAAGCTCTTTGAATAAAAGGCTGATGGCTGAGTTTTCTTTGTCTTCACAAAGAAAGAATTAAAGAAAATAATGCAAGTTTTAGAATAATAATCATGCCTCTTCTGTTTGCGTTTTTAAATTTTTTATGTACTTAATGACAGAATTTTTAGACTTCTGGGCACTACCCAATGAAAAACTCTTCTCTAGTTGGCACATAGGTTGCAAATCAACTGCTCTGCAGTACTTCATTTTATTTTGGTTGAAATATCTTGGATATCTGGATTATTGGGTGGCATTCTTATTTAGAGAAAGAGCTAAAAAAAAAAGTACTTCTTCCTAATTTATGTCTTTACAGAAGCTTACACTTTTCTCCACTAAATTAGAAGTGATTTAAAACATTTTTAACGTACATATTTTTAAGAAGGATCCTATTACATCATTTCACAGGTTTTCAGGTAAACAGATACACAGCTATCTAGTTCAAGCTGCCAGGCACCCAGAGTGGTGGTGTGCATATTTTAAATTTGAATTAACATAAGATGTAGAGTAAGTGCATTTGAAATTATTTTATTCAACAAATTATGATTTTTGAAGGGCTGGGGAGGTTTTTCAGACAGCATTTATAAGTCTTTGTTTCTCGTAAAATTTTTGACAGCACACATCAATTGTCCTGCTTTTGGCTGGGAAGAACTTAGTTTTCTTCCTGATACAATGGTACAGCGCTGTGTTTTGGATTTAATGTGGGAATAATGTTGATAACACACTGATGTTTTACTTGTTGCTGAGCAGTTCTTACCCTAAGTCAAGGACTTTTCAGTTTCCCATTCTCTGCCAGTGCGCAGGTGCACAGGAAGTCAGGAGGGAGCATGGCCAGGACAACTGACCCAAATAGGCCAAAGGGGTATTCCATACCACGGTGTACCCAGTATGCAAAATGGGGGGGAGTTGGCCTGGAGCTCCCCATCACTGGTTGGATTGGGCTGGGCATTGGTCAGTGGGTGGTGAGCAGTGGCATTCTGCATCACTGGTCTTTCTCGGATTTTATTCCTCTCTCTCTTTTTGTTGTGTCACTTTTCATTTATAATTATTATTGTTATTGTTACTGCTGCTAACTTTACTTCAATTATTAAACTGTTCTTAACCCGTGACCTTTACTTTTTACCAGTTTACCTTCCCATCTCACCAGTGTGGGAGAAAAGTGAGCGAGCAGCTTAGTTGCCAGCTAGTATTATACCACAACACCAAGTGGTACTATAGGAACAACAGGAAATATACTGGATTACTGAGTTTTGGACTTCCAATGTGTTGAATACTTGAGGTTTGGATTTCAGTATTTGTAGATACTGCATTTTGGTATTTACAGAGGCTTAGTGTGAAAATCATTTACATTCATATAAATGTATCAAAGCAATTAATATAAAAGTTGTTAATTTAATAGACATAAAGAGTGGGATTAGCAAACCTGCTAATTTTTCATTAGGAATAGTTTTTCATTTAGAAGAGTCAGAGTTTTAAACTACTTGTAAATAAAATGTAGTTGAATATGTATTATTCCTTCTTGATTCAAAAGAGGGCAAACAAAATAATTGTGCCAGTGATCAGCAAGGGCATGAGCTTTCTGTTACTATCTTTGCCATGTATTTAAAAAATGCTCTTCGGGCAGTGCATTTCATGCTGTATTTAGAATAAAACTAACCCTCTTCCTCTTCCCCAGACCTCTTGCTTCAGCTAATCAGCAGAATTTGTTACAAGCAGACAGGTGTTGATCGCTGCAGCAGTAAGCATGGAAGAATGCCCTACATTCAGCTCCAAGCAGGAAACAGTTACTACCAGGAAGCAGTTACTACCACATCTTTTCCTTACATACGTACCTTCACTATAGATGTTTGTCTGAAATAGTATTGGGTTGTCCCTTGTAAGAGCAGAAGTAGACCTATCTCTAAAAATACCTTTGAAATTAGCAGATCAGTATTCTTAAAATGCACTAGAAATATTTGATCTATACAGGGAAGAGCCATTCTCTCTCTGGTTTATGTCATAGCCCAGTCTGGCTTACCTGTGTCTGGTGGAAAAAGAGTGGTCCTATAGAAAACTGTCTGGAAGGTGCCAGTAGATTTTTCACCTTATCATTTTATGATGAAACAAGTGTATACCAACCTTCACCATTTAGAACGCCACAGAATTACTCTGAAGAGTTTGGGCTCTGGTTTTGAGTTGCAAATATGTGTTTGTTGAGAGTGGAGCTTAAGTCCACAAATCATGCAGCCAGTAAATGTATCATAAAAGCTGAAGTAAAGCTCCATGCTCACATCTGTGTTATTCACAGCTTTCTTTTACTTGTGTGATTATGTCTGGAATTCATCTAAGGATAGATGGTTATTGAAAATCCATCTGCTAAGGCTTTCTAGAAATAACTAGCTCTGGCTGCTGATAGTCTAAATAATTTAATTTTTGATTAAATATTTTCATATGGTTTGTGTTTACAAAGTGCAGATCATTCATAGTTCTAGAATGTGTTGTAAAAAAAATACCTTCTCAACTAAAATGAGATAAATTTGTTTATTTAACTTTTAAAGAAATTAAAGACAGCCTTACCTGTATCTCATGAGTACAATTAAAAATAGCTTTTTGTCATGCCGTGTAAAAGTTCATTATGTTTACAGGCTGCAATACTGAATGATATCATTTACCTTTGAAATTTCCTAGCTGGCTTATGCCACTTGAATGCCTTTGTATAATCTGGTTTGTGCAGTTAATTATCCCACATGGTCTGTTCTGTGAGGTAGCTGCTTCTTGATACATCAAATCCAATGGATGATTTGTTATGTTAGTTAATATATCTTGCCAGCATTGATATATGGCCACCCCCTACTGGAGTAAAGCTGGAGAAATTACAAGGACAAGATACCTTGGGGTACTTTTCTATCTATAGGTCATGTGATATTAGGTAATATCACCTCCACGAGCAAGTAAAGGAGCCCTCTAACCAGATGAGGCCTGTGATGCTCCTCTGCTATGTACAGTCTTGCTTTTGCATTGGGATTTCATTTGTATTTTCTGTCCCATTTTTTTCTTTCCATCCGAACTTCCTAGCTATGGGAAGCTGGTCAAAAGGGTATTACTTTTTTTGCTCTTAGAGCATGATTCTTGAACTTAAACAACATTTTAGAAAAATATGGAAGTTGGCAAAATACTGAAAGAGTTACATTTGAATTTAGCTACTTCTGAATAGGCAGTAGAGGTTAACGGCAAGGCATATTTATTTGTGTGACATTAAAAATAAGGAAGCATAACTTGCTAAGCAGTTGAATTATGTAATTTAAGAAAATTATTTTCTACTACTTTATACATAGGAAGAAATGAAAGTGACTGAAATGCTGAAGAGAAGGTAGAGTAGTTTGCAGTGTAATTTCATAATGGTTGTGGGTTGTTTGGGGTTTTTTTCTGAGAAAATCTCAATACATGTATTATTTTAAAACCACAATAGAAAGAGTCCACCATTATACAGTCGATGCAATTCCACTTCTAATTGTGGAAGTTTTCAAGTTTTGACTCTTAATAGTGCAGTTTAGAATCACTTCTGTCCAGCTGCAGTATAACTATACCCAGAAACAGAAACTGTTATACCTCAAAGTTCTAAGGTCTTACTGAAAAGGATTTGCCAACCACTTCTAATAGACTAAAATAGTCATAGAATGAAGATATCATTCAGGTTGGTAGGGACTTTAGGAGGTCTCTAGTATGACTTACAGCCCAAAATAAAATCAACATTAATTCAGATCAGATTGCTCAGTGTTTTGTCTTGACAGCCTTCAAGGTTGAAAATTCCATGACCTCTGTGGGTAACCACTGCTTAATTATTCTAATATCCAATAGTTGGTAGCTCTCCTGTTTCATTTCCCAAAACTGTTTTTTCAGTCTTCCACAGTGGAGTTGAGTAGTAGACTTGGCTCCATCATGCTTGTATTCTTTCAACATAGAAGAACATAGGTTGGAAGGACAACAGCAGGTCAGCTAGTCTGACTTGATCATATGAGGTCCAGTTAGAACACGTTGCTTAGGTTCTTACACAATAAAGTTTTTGCAAATCATACTCCATAGTCTGCCACCTGCTTAGTGCTTCCAGTAGCTCTCTCACTGGACTGCTCTGTATGTTAACCAGAGGACACCCTTCACAGTGAGGCCACTTTTGCCATCAGTCCAGGGGAGAGGCTTTTCTTGCAGCCTCAAAGCCAGGTGGCTGTATCCCACCTCTGGAGCTGCATCTGAGTGAAGGCCTTTTCTATGCGGGGAGTGCCTGTTTCAGCCAGTGCTGGGGACTGAGTCCTGTGCCACCTCAGGACCATTTTTTTTGCAGTTCTGCACTGCCTTCAGCAGAGTTTCTTGCCCCCTTGCCATGCCAGCTGCCCTGTTAACTGCTGAAGTAATAATCTGAAATGGATCATTCTATACGTTGTTTTAACGCTCTCCTTCTTTAAAAAAACAAACAAACAACAACAACAAAACAAACAAACAAAACACAAACAAAAAACCAACCAAAAGCAAAACCAAAACAAGCAAAAAAACCCCACTAAAACCCCAAAAATACTACAGAATTCCATGGGGGAACAAAGGAACAAATCTTGGTTATGTGTCTTGTAATAGTTTTTACTTCCACATCACTTGCAGAAGAACTTAAACAATTTGAACTTGAGTCTGTTTTGGTTATTGCTTAAAAACAGGTGATGTTGAGTAAGCATACTCCTGTCTTCTACAAAACAGGAGTATTTTTGTGGAGTGAAAAAAGATTCTGGAGCCTTTCAGATTATCAGGTGTGTGTGGGTGGCTGTGTTAGAAGTACTTAAGAGTAAAGTCTGTTCTTTTTCTTAAAAAAAGAAGAGGAAAAAAATGCCCTAGCTCTTAATAATAAGCAAAAGTACCAGTGAAACCTTTTGTTAGTCTTGTTGCTATGCGTCATGTTGATAATTCCTAGAAGAATTTTGAATCCTGACACTGGTAGCAAAACAAGTGTTTTTCAGATCCCAGCATGTTGGACTAACCTTTTGAAAACGTTATGATAGATATATATGCCAAAAAAAGTACAAGGGGATGTTATCAGCTTTTCACCAGGATGGGCTTCAAGGGCATAGATCTGACATACAAAAGGCTTTTCTAATCTGTATTGCTGTGGCACCTGAGGGCTGACACACACTGGCTGTGAATAAATTCTTAAGAGATGGTCTTTCTTGCAAACATCAGAGTCTAGATGAAGAGTACTGAGGCAAGGGAGAAAGGACTGTGACAGCCAATAATGTTGAGGCATGGGAAGTCCAGTCAGAATAATTCAAAGCTCTCCAAATGAGTGAAGAACCCTTGTTTGGTGACTACAATAGCTGCTCCAAATAGATTACAGGTTTTTTCCTTAAAAGCTATGGAGCAGAAAGACTGCAGTATCAAGAATGTAGAATGACATGACTTGGAAGCATCTTTCAGAGAGGATGCTACCTTGCTAATCCTTGTTTGCTAATCCTTGTCCGCATTAGTGCAATTGTTTTTAACAGCAGGTGACAGCTGTGATTGCAGTGAAACTAGCAGTGCCGTTTAGTTGTGAGCATAAAATAGGTCAAACATGTTCTGTGCATTCTTTGAAAGATAGACTAAGCCTTCTTCCTAAACATCTGATCTTACTTTGAAAAGCTAGTAAAATGTGTGTGTACATACACACATACATGCACACATACATAAAATTTTGGTATTGATGTATTTCTTTGAGACCATTGAGGACTGGCCAGTGGTAATTGTTAAGTCAGGGCATACTGTGTGATTCTATAGAACATTCATGCACAAGCACCATGAAAAACCTACAGCATAGGTATGGTATTAAGCCTAAATAATTTAAAGGCTTGCATTTGTTATAAACTTCTGCTGCCTAGGAGTTGGATGAAAAATTCTTCACTTGATTTTTCCCGTACACTGTCACATCTCTTGCCTCAGCCCATTATCAGTAAATTAGGTAGGCTAAACAAAATCTTCAGTGCAGTTGAACTTAAAATCAAGGGGTTTTAATGCTGAATAAAATTACCTAGAAAAATAGTAGAACAACAGGATGCAAAGCTGTTAGGAATTTTGATTTAATGAGCTGTGATTGGGCAGCTTTGAAAGAGCTTACCTTGTAATAATTTTTCTCTGTAGTCCTCTGTTAGTTTTCTTGTGCTGGCTGAAATTATACAGGAGTGCAGGGTTTTTTTCATAGAATAGTCCTGTAATTTGAATTCTCCACAGATATAGAAACCCTTTATATTCAGGTAAAACTTTAAGAGTGAGCTTGTGTGTTTGCATGTATTGGAAATCACGTCCTGATCTGCTCAGGGCAAATAGGGATTTCTGTTAAATGTGAAAATTAGTGGCATGGACTCTTTTTTTTCTTTTTTTTCTTTTTTTTTTATGCAGCCTTGCTTTTTGAGGATTGCAAGGCATACTGGAACAGTTTTCTGCAACAGCAGTGTGTCCTGAGCTTGTGAGAAACATTAGGAAGTCAATTTTCTTTTTAAAAATCCAAGCGTCCTCAAAGGGTCTCTCTTGGCTTCCTCCATTGGCCATGCTTGCTACTCGTTTTCTCTTCCCTTCCCCCTCTTTCATGCAGAAAATCTCTACAGCACCAACTCATTGGTTGACCAGTTGCCCTGTTTTCAAATCTGAGAAGTTTCTTGGAAACGTCCCAGCTTTGTGTGATTCTGTTTCTGTTGGTATTCTCATTTGATCTAGTTCCTTGAACAGTGGCTTCTTACTGATTTTGGCGATCCTCAACTTTTTAAGTTAATTGCTTTTACTTTAAAAAAGATGTGAATTTGTTCATTATCTGTATTCAGATTTCTGATTTAAAGTGCTTGAAACAAGCTAATAAATACTTCCACTTATTTTATGTATTTAATTAAATTTTAATTCTTTTTCTGCCACACCCTTTTTTTTTGTCAGTTAAGATATTTGCCAGTAAAACAGATAGAAGAACTAATCTCCAAGCACACCTGGACAGTAAAGTCAACAGTGCATGAGATTATAACTCATATGTTCTGAATGTAGGTCTGTTTGACTTGACTAGATGTGTTCTAAAAAATTATGTAATGAAAAACAAAATTCACAAAAGCTTATTATGAAGACAATTTTGAATACAATGCCATGATACAGATTTACCTCATCTTTGTATTTGAAAGAATGATTTGTATAGAAATCATGTTTGAACACAGGCTCTGTAGGAAACACAAGAAAATGTTTAACCTTTTTTGTGTGCATTGTGCCAAGAGAATTTATGCTAATAAAACCATAATTAATTTAAAAGAAATGTTTTCTATGCAATAATTAAAATATTTTGTTTTCTATGCTCTGTGCTTAAATAAAAGTATACTACAAACTTAATGTATGTTTGATCATTGTATCTTTAAATGAGACTGTGTCATGCTTCAAGCTCTCAATGTTTGCTTCCCGTGGAAGGGTTGCAGGGGAAAACTAAATTCAATTAATGTAATCTCAGTTTATTTTTTTCAGTATTAGTAGCAGCTGTGAGTTTTCATATGCTGCCAATAAGTTTAAAAGTATTCAACATTTATTTCTTCTTGACATTCTAGGTTTCTTGCACTGACCTCTTGGAGAGTGTATCATCTAACTTCTCTCGTAATACTTGGAATGCTAATTCTTCAAATCATGAAGGATTTGGTATTCTCAAGGATAAAAGGTAAGACAGTGTACTGATAGAGTTCCATGCTTAAACACCTGCAGTTTGGAGCATGTTATTTCATTACTAAAGTCAGGTCAATGTTATGATTATTCTAAAAGTATTAGCTAATTTTAGAGAGGGATAATAGGTCTATGATGATCTATTACCATTTTCAATGAAGTTTTGCTGTATTTTATAGGAAGGGCATTAACAGATTTCTTTTAGCATTTGGATGAGTATAATTGGTATCACTGAACAATCATTCTTGTTTCTTAACTGCTAGGTCTGAAAATTAATTACAAAGTTTTCCTAAACATTCATACTTCTTCTGGCATTATTCTAATTTTAACATTGTTGGAAAGTTTAGGACATCCAATATAAATTGGTCACATTCGTAAACAGATAGAGAAATTACCTGTTTTAGCACAGTTGAAATAAGAAGCGAGCAGTACTTTTTTCTACTTTGTGTAGCGTTTAGTTTCCAATGTGTATAAAGTTTTACATGGATACAACCAGTTTTGAAAGTGATTTTACATTTGTTGGCTGGGCTGGTGTTTAGAGGTTGTTTGTTTGTTGTTTTTTTAATTCCCATCCTGTATTTTATTACCATCTTGCAAATTCTTTGAGAAAATGTTCATCACAAGTCTGTAATTTTCATTCTTAGGAAGATTTTTTTCAAGTGTCTTATTTTGCCTTTTGTTCAATGTTTGAAAAATCATCATAGTACAAAAGCAGGAAATAGATGTCAGAGAAGCATGGTATTTCTCTTTGATGTACTAACACGTCATTTCTGACTTCCAAAGCCTGTCGTTCCCTGCGAAGTTATGGCAATTATTTGCAGCCTTTTCTGAAGCATGATTTATTCTCATTGCCTTTTCTGGGAGTCTTGGTTACAGTAATTTTGTTTCCTGCTTGACCATTACAAGCTCAGAGGCCAAATTGTAAAGCTTAACAGAAATTAATTTTTTAGGCTCTGTGTTGCATAAATCACCACAAACATTGATTACCTCAGTAGTGGGAAGGTAATGATTTAGGTAAATTCACTCTTACCTGTAATTAATGTTTTTGTATTGACCCAATTCAAGATGCACCGCTCTCGTGTCTGTGTGATTATTTAACCATTCATTATAGAGATGAGGATAGGAAGACCTGTATTTCCCAGCTTACAGAATGATTATTTACTGTAACAATAATCTTTAATAATAATCTTTATCTTTGGTGTCATGATACACAGAGTTCAAGAACAATCAGGTTCTTGAAGTAACACGGTGGAAGTCTTGTGTTAGTGACTTGAAATCAATGAAGCGCCACTCCAAAAAGCAGAAAAAAGTTCTTCCCAAAGTAACACTTCTGTGTAGCTACTTCACACTTCTAGCCAACCACTAGATGGCAAGACTATTACAGATTCATAAGGAATGTAGAAAGTGGTTGACAGTGTGTAGATGTAGAGCATAAGTTACGCTGGTTATCTTCTTCATGACATCCTTCCACCTGGAAATGTAGCCATAGAAGATACTGATTTTTCCATTTATGTTTTTTACTGATATGTTAAGTTTACAGAAAGCAATTCAAGAACTGTTACTGTAAATTAAGATACCCTTCCTGTTTGACTGATACAGACATTTCCTTAGTAATTTTGTCTCAATTTTGAATGTTCCTGATGAATAAAGAAAAAAAATAATATTTTTTCTGGTTTAGTGCATGGTGTTTCATCTTACATTCCTACAATTGCAGGTGCAAAGCTTTGGAGGACCATCACTGGCAAGTAGGTATATTATTTTTAATACATTGGTTATTTAATACCTAATTTTTTTATAGTTAGTCTGAAATTAAAAAAAAAGGCTATTTTCCCTCTAATTACAACCAAATTATTTTGATCTTACCGTCTTTTCTAAGTTTTTTACTACTTGTTCATAGTTTTTAATAACTTATTTTTTTCCTGATTTGAGTTATATTAAAGTATATAGTAGCATATCAGAATACTTCTAGAAATGCTTTTCCTTACAGCAGGGTTATCATGCTTTGTGTTTTCTGGGAATTGGTGTTTTCTTTCAAGTAGGGAAAAATACTGTCTTGGTCAAGGAGGTAACTTTTAGAACTTCATTATACTAGTTCTGTTTAGAAGTAGATAAGATTGCTGGGATTTCCCTTTAAATCAGCACAAGTAATTGATCATAATAATTTCAAATAAACATTAGTTGATATCCATTTGAATAAAAATTAATTATTCTGAAATCTGTTGACTTGCCATTGACCTGTCTCAGGCAAATGTTTATATTGTTTTGTTAGAGTAGAGTATACGATTTATTTAATTTGCTGGCAGTATAATCAATGTCTCTACTTGATTTACAGACAATCCATTTGCAGAATAAAAGTGTGTACATTTAAGGTTTTATTCCTCTAAACAGACTGCCAGGAATTATTATATATCTGATGTCATTTGAAAGCTTATCCACTAGTACACTATTGTATTACACTCTGACACTGAAGAAACAGTAAAGTTGAAAAGGGGAAGATGCAGGGTTTTGTTCTCTGCCTAGAGATAGATACCTTTTCTAGAGATATGAAATATCTTCAGACCTTCTTATAAACATGAAGTGGAGCTATATGGAATTCGTGCCAGGTTAGGTCATGAACTGAGAAGCGTAAAATGCTTCTTTTACCATAGCTAGTGCTGCTTTGTGTATCTGTGTAGACTGTCAGTGCTTCAAAAATTTTAATTGAGAAGCCATTGCTATGGCACAGTAGATTAGTGTGATTTGTGTTTAGTTTCTTCCTCCTGTTCTTTGTGAGAGAACTTTACATAAAATTACTATCTTTTGGCGTTTTACATCTGAATTTGCCTGTCTGTTTATATTCAAGAAGAGGAAGGCAAAGAAAATTGCTTGTGGAGTGGAAGGAAACAGGTTTTTGACTGGCTTTTGTTTCTGTGAGAAATAATTCTGCAGTCTGAGACTAGTTTTTTCTCTTACTCCGTAATTCATCAGAAGAGTTGATTTTTGTGAAAAGGCTATAAACAGTACTTTAAATATCTTGGATTCAGTTTTTCATGTGTCCAGAATCTTGGACTTGATTTGTTGTTCTGTGGGAAGACAATGCAGAGAGTGGAAAAGAGAATTTGATGAGCTCACCATAGCTTATGCCATTGGGTAATATAGTACAAGTACTGCATGTCTCTGTGTGAAATAGTTTGCAATCGGTAGAACACAAGGTCAATCCATAAGTCCATCTAACCCAGTATCTGTTCTCTGAAGGCATGCAGCCAGGAGAAACATGACCTTGGGTAGCGTATAAAAGCAGGACAAGCTTGCAAGGTACTTCCTCTGGTGTACTTTCCCAGCAGCTTCCAGTTGCACCTTCCTCCCCACCCCCATCCCAAGCTGTTCTAAGTGGACTGTCAGTGAATTTGTCTCATTGCTTTTGTTCTTAAAAACTTTTGCTATTTACAACATCCTGTAGCCCAGATATCCACAGCTGAACCACGAACTTTGTGAACAGTCTTCTGTTTGTTTACTGCTTATATAATAGTTTCTTAATCTCTTCCTACATTTTTTTTCACATTGGAAGAGATACTGAGCAATCATTCTCTATTAATATTCTTCAACAAGCTTCTATCCTTTCCCATTTAGTTCATGACTACTTAATTGTTCCTAAAATAGAAGTTCTCCATAGTTTTTATGTCTTTATTGTGCTTTTCTGCACTTTTCTTCCATTTCTGTTATCCTTTTTGTCAGGGGGACAGACTTACAAATAGCATTCAGGGACACCCTTAGACTATATGTCAGCACAAGAATGCCCTCTCTTCTTTTCATGATAAACCCCGATGTATGATTGACTTTTTTAGCCTCTACTGAGCTCTGAATTGATGTTTCCATCGTTTCAAGATTATGTTCCTGAGTAGTAAAGATCAGCTTAAAGCCCATGCGACTTTAAGAGGGTTTTTTAAACTCTGAGAATCTCTTCTTGCTTCATCTGCCTTTTTGCAAGCAAATCACATGATAATTGATTAAAGTTATGCAGTTCCTTGCAACCGGTCCCTGTCTTTACCAGAATAATTCCTCTCATATCCCATTACTTCTCATACTCCATAAGAGCAATTGATAAGAGAGCTTGTTGAAAGCCTTCTCAGAAATCCAGATGAATTTTTATGGCCATCAGTGTTTGTCTGCAACAAGCAGGTTGACTCTTTGAAAGGACCTGCATGTCCTTTATTAGTTTTCCTGACGGTTTGCACAGAGCAGAGATGAGTCTTTAGTGATTTGTAGTTCTATGGCTCTTGAGCACCTTCTCTGAAAATAGATGTTGCTTTAGACACTTCACAGCCCTCTGGTGTGAAGGCAGCTTTAAGAGAGGTTGTTTAACATAAATGAAATTTCAACTGTTTCACCCTAGCTTTCATTTATAACTTTTATAAGTTCCCATAAAGACTTTGCATTTGTTTACACTGTGAGTGGGTGTTTGGATTTCTTTTTTTTCTTTTCTTTCTGAATGCTAACATAAATGTGCCTGTTGATCGTATTGAAATTGGAAGAACTGCTGTAAGATGTTGAGGCTGGGTGTGTGGTTGCTTTTCATTTTACTCAGAACTGTATATGAAAAGCTGTCTTCAGGTTATCATATGTGAGCAAGATGTGCCAAGTGTATCCCCATACTCTCTGTTTACAAAAAACGCTACTCAGCAGAAAATCACCTGCTCTTAGATAACATACAGAGAAGAAATTTAGTAGATCTGTGGTACTTGCAAGGAGAGGCAGTGCCTACTCTAATAAATTTCTATTCTAATAAATTAAACATGTTTATGATTTTTCTTGAGCATCATGGCCCCAGGCACAAAACACCTGCATCCATAGAATTTAACTGCCTTACATTCCATATGGAATGGCCCTGTGCAGGCAGGAAGGGATTCCTGGTCTATGTCAACTTTGTAACTACCTCGAGTTGTTTTGGAAAGTGCCTAGTTGGTGTGTGCCAAAACTGTGCTAAGAGCTATTTCAATGATTCAACTGCATAACTAGTGCCTGACAGCATTGCCACACACAGTTTGGTTTTTTTTAAACAGACATAGTCAGAAAGTAACAAATTATCTGAACCGACTCCTCTCCTGCCTTACCTTTGCGTTATTCTGGTTTTGAAAATTAGTATCAGTCAGTCACTATTGCACTATGACGTTTGATAAATGGTGGCATAGTTGGCATGTATTTAGTAGTGAAATTGTATCCTTTGTGCTATTATTTTTGGAAGTAAAATGTGTTGATAATTGGAGGATGAATGACTGATTATCACTGTTCTGCAACTTGTATTTTTTCAACATTCACCTGCATTGTGTATCTCTCCTACTGCACATACACTCCAAGTACCAGAAATCAAAGTACTTCAATGAAGGTGCTGTTAATTTGTGGCACCTGTTTTCAGTCCTCCTTGGTCTTAGTTGAGCACTGCTGACTAGTTAGAGCAAGCATAGCCTCCTTTCTTTTTCAATGCCATCGTTTAAATGCAGAATGCTAGTTGTCTCCCATGTAAAATGTGTATATATAAGAAGACCTGTGCTTCTATTTCTAATGGAGTCATTTACTACTATTTTAAGTTTAAAATTTTCAAACTGAAGCAAGATCTCATCCTGAACCTTCCTCAGTTGAAGCAGGCTCCTGTAGCACCTGTTTTTTTCCCCTTAATCTTCTTCTGTTTCTGAGGAACTCCTGTGCTGATATCTTGCCTTTTAAAAAAGGGTTAAAGGAACAGTGGAAAAGGTCACTTGTTAAATTACTCTTTTTCACTAAAAAGCTGTTTTATGTCTCCATATCCTACTAAGACTTATTTGAAACCTGATGCTTCTCTAGTTAGTAGACTCATTAGAATATGCACAGGACTTGTGGCACACATTCATTTCTTGTGTGGTCAAACTTAAGAAGGTCAAATTAATATTAATTCAAAATTATCCTTTTATAGCAAGCCTAAAATAATCAATTGCAGCCTGAGAAGAGACTAAGCAACAGTCCTTTAAAATGGCCATCAAAAAGTGACTGAAGAGAATAAGACAGAAAAAAAGGAGCTAGTGCAGCTGACAGCTCTGCATAGATAGTTTTCAGTCCCTCACTATGTTTTATCATTTTCTTCAACTAAAACTACTGATTTCTAGGAAGAACCTTTCCTGACCAGTGGTGGTGTTAGGCTCTGTACTGGCACTAGTGGCTGCATCAGCTGCACAGTCTGCAACAGGTGTGCAGTACTTACTACATTATTATACACTAAACATTTTGGATATCATTCTTTAGGCCATGAAAATAAGTCCTGAAACAGTTCTCCTGGCCTCATAGTTTGAAAGAAAGTCTTTTTATTGCCAGAGCGGGGTTTTCCTCCCAGGGAGACTTGCGTGCTCTCCTGTGGTCCCAATAAGAGGGAAAAATAAGGAGGTGCAGCACCATGAACAGCATGTCTTCTTCACTGCTGCTCATATAATCAGATCAATCAAGATTTAGACTTCTGTAAGAAGAAACAGGAACATTACAAGACAAAAAGGACTCTCCTTTGACTGCTGCTCATGGCTACAATGTAGAAGCTGAGTCTTGCCACAACATGCTGATGTACCAGTCCACAGCAATAACTGCAGGGCATGGGGACTAGATTTATTTACCTCTTTGTGTATGTAACCAGTTTCTCTGAAATGAGTCTCAGGCACAAGTGTGATTGTGTATTCAGATCACTCTTGAGACATCAAGGATATACTCCTTAATCATATCTCAAAAAAAAAAAAAATCTCCTGTCCTTCAGAGTGTTGCAAGAGATTTCTTTGCGGATGGGTGGATTAGGAATTAAGAGGTCTTTTTCCATTAGGAACTCCAAACAGGATCAAGGTTGTAATGGGAGCATTTCTCTTTTATGTTTGTTAATCCATTTCCTTGATGTTGTAGATAGGAACAAAGCTCATGTAAGCCAAGGCCTGTCATGTGGGCCAGTCAATACCAAAACATGGCACTATTGGTACCAGTTTCTATTGCACAGTCCCTTAGTATTGTTTTGGTCATGCGGACGAGATCCATTCTTCACATGGCCCTACAGAACTGCATGAAATCTGGTAACAGACTGAATTAAAAACTTGCTATTGACCTACAGCAAGGCAGAGGGCAGAATAAAGTCTGAGAAGATAAACAGATAAAAATAGGCTTCAAAGAGCAAATATTTCCTTCTTCGCTTATTTCACTTTGATCTGAAGGCATCTAGTATCCTCAAAGAGTTCCACTCTTGTCATTTCATAGTGTTTGCTGTTCTGTTCATTTCAGCTCGTATATTCATATGTTTGTGTTGGAATATATATATATAATGTGGCTGAGTAACATACCTCAAATAATTCTACTTTAAAATATGGTTCTTCCAAATGCTCTTAATATAAAAAAGTGGTTGTAGTCCTTCAGAAAGTGGATGCATACTTGTGGAAAGCGAATGGAAACTGAGTTTTATTTGCAGTTTAAACCTATATTTTATTTTTTCAGTAGCCACTGTACTGTTCAAATACCAAATTGTAGTGTAATTTTTCTTCGTTTTATGTAATGCATTGTCACAACTCAGCTAGTCATATGCACGATGGGTTTTTTTTCCAAATTACAAAGGCACTTTATACAAAAATGATCAAACCTTCTGCACATTGCAGAAAGAATTGTCTCCATTGCAAAAACTTCTTGATGCTTCATTTTTTTCATTTTATTTTTTTATATCATGTGACTTCATTCTTGCTTTGTGGCTAGTTATTTCCAAACTGTTAACTCACTTCTCAAGTAATGTGTTCTCCAGGGTTTGTTTTTTTATATTGATAAATGATGAAATCAGCATTCAGGTAAAGTTTTGTGTATTCATTTTCTTACAGGAACAAAAAATAATACTCAGTAGAAATGCTGTAACTTTGGCAAAAGTGTCAAATGTAGTCTGAAGACTGTTTGATACATTTTAGTATACACTTACAGAGAAAGGCTGGTGGTTGGTTGCTTCTTTTTTGTGTCAGAGGAGGGGAAATGAAGGAGATGGCACAGCCTTTGTAGGTGTCATATATCTCACTGGTAGAAACAGTTGGTTTGTAGCGCATATAACCAATTTCTTCTCACAGAGGGTCATTTGCAATCTTTTGAAGTCAGGCCTTCTATCTGTGGTTCTTTAGTAATTTGGTTGTAGCGCAATTCTTCCTTAACCATCACAGTGCATTTTCTCTCTTCCTTGTCCCCAAAAGCTCAGCTCACCTTTCAGTATGGGAGGTGCACAGAAGAGATGAGGAGAAAATGCTGAAATGGTCCATCCTCTTTACAATCATCAGATGAATACTCCTCTTTCTGTAAGCCTTATTTGCCTTCTGTCCCTATTAGTTAAATATGAAGGTTAAGTATTATCTTGGCTGCAAGAAAAGAGTAACTTCTGAAGAAGTAAGGGCGGAAACAAAGGACCAGCAGAATTTTTTAACTGTTTTTATACAAGGATATATTCCATCAGCCCTATTATATTTTCACAAACTGTCATAATTCATGTTTGAGTATCTGTGTTGCTTTCCAAGCATGGTGGTCAAACTGAGGTCTTACCAGTATCATGTAAAAGAGATGACTTGTGTTGTATATGGTAAATGTCTTGTAAATACATTCCAGGCATAGATGTATTTTTTTTTTAAGACTTTCAAATAACGCAGGTAGCTTATATTTTGTTGGAAACATTCTTCTTTTTCACTGCGCTGCTTGTGTAGTAAGTTGTTTCCCATTTTGCATTCGTGCACTTGGCCTGTCAAATATAGTATGTCCCTGATGAATTTGGGTAGTAGATTGCTTCATGCCATTTTCCAATCTGAGCTATGCTTAGAACCGTTGGATTCTATCCTTTACAGTGTCTGCCACTCTTCCCAGAGTATTGCTACTGACTCATCCAAAGGATTAGTGCAGATACTGAATGAAAATGCTGAGGACATACTGTTCTCAAATAATGAGACACTTCTAATACCTTGCCCTTTGGTATAGCTTTTCAATTAAATGTGAAGTTACTTTATGGGGATTGCATATATGTCATAATTTTACAGTCTGCTATTGAGTCCTATAGTAAAATTCCAAAAGCATTGCAACAGTTGAGATGGATGCTTCCATTTTTTCTTCAGGACAGGCTGTTTACTTTTCTAAAAGAAATATGCCTTCTTTTTTACTTTTTTGGATACTGAATAATCCTCATTGACTGCTTTAACAGCTTCTCAGCTGTGCCACTAATTTGCTTAGTATGTCTCCAAGTGTCCAAGTGAGAGCAGTTGATCTGAAGTTGCTTAGATAGCACTTTTTTTTCTAGTTTAAACTTTATACATCATAATTCTTAGAGAAATTTATTACTCTCTTAATTGTCCCACAATCCTGTCCTTTCCTCTAGCCCATTGGTTAGTTGTGATCAAAACTATCCAGAATTATTTTAAACTTTTTAGTCTATTTAGAGAGCTCTGAAACAATTCCATATTGTATATTTTGGGTTTGCAGTACTGAGATACTAGGGAATCATTTAGAAGATCTCTGTTGTGTACATCTGAGAATTTTTTTTCTTCCATTCTTCTGATAACAGAAGTGTTCTTACAGAAATATCTAATCAAAATTTCAAGATGCAGAAGAACACCTCACATAGTCTGATTTTGACAGTTGTTATTTGATCTTGCTATCTCCTAGGCAATTTCAGTAATCTTTTCTAAGCATATTATTTGAAAGTTTGTGCTTGTGTGTATTCTGTTTGTATCTTCTCAGGTATAAACAAATTTCAAGTCAGATGGAGTAATTTCATTAAACAGCTCAAGGTGATTTCATGTGAAGGCTTCAAAATTTGCTTATACTTAGCATTATGATTGGACTCGATGATATCTTAAAAGCCTTTTGCAACATAAATGATTCTGTGATTTCACCAGTTTGCCTCCATGTTGGAAAAAGGGTCATCTGGGCACTGTGAGACATGTATTTTTACTATGTTTAAATAAACTAGGTTTGAAATACTTTTTTTTTTTTTAATACCTTGTTCAGGTGAAGTCACTGCATCCATGATTAAATGTGTGAAATAAATACCTGACATAAGTGCAGTCTTTGCAAACTGCAGGGTATGCTGCTTCCTGTGCAAAAGTGACTCAGTAATTAATTTCCTTTGTTACTCATTGGTAAAAATTAAATGCTACACTCAGTCCAAAAATGCTAGCCCTGTGATGATAGGAGGATGGAAATACAGCCTTTGTTCGTCATCTTTTGTTTAAACATAAGGCATTTTTTCTTCAGCACTTTTCAACATATCCTAAAGTCTGCTCTATTCCATGTTTAATATTTTGAAGGATGGAGCTACAGTCATGGTTCAGTTATTCGTGAGAGTGTTGTTTCTAGATCCAGTGTCAGAAATGCAGTTCAGTTAAAGGTGTCTGTGAGTGCAGGCAGGTGGATTTGTCCCTTGTGAACAACACATAGGAACTGCTAATTCTGAGCTGACCCAGTTCTGATAGCTCTGTGTCACGCTTGCTGGCATGTCACCTACTAACCATATTGTCATCACTGGGGAAAAAATAAAACTCCCCACTGCTGCCTACCATCGCCTTGGTTGCCTCACATATTTTTTATCACTATGTTTATTGTTTGATAAAATGGTTCTTTTGGTCACAGTACTATTTAAATACTAAGTATGAGATATGTAGAATTGCAGGTATTTGGGGATTTTTTTAGTTCAGCTTGTTTCCAGCACTAAGAAAAAACCCAGCTTCTGGAAGCTGATGGAGTTGAAAGGAAAGAGATAAAGCAAATACAGAAAATTCCATGGAGGAGGTGGGTGGAGAAACGAACCAGATTCACAGTGAGGAAATTGCCAGAATGGTTAGTATTACTGTGGAGCTCTCCCATGCCACTTGTCCCTTTTTCAGCTTTGCACCTAGCTCAGGCAGGGACTGCATTTGAATTTGCTGCTTTGTACAGTGTGGTTGCATGCTGTTTGCCAAGTTTTCCCAGCTTTCAGCAAGGGAGTTTGGAGGTGTCCTTCACTTCTTAATGTTTCATGTTTCTTACTGATACAGCAGTATTGACACCAGTATTTTTCACCAACTGAGATAAAGCTTTAGAAGTCTTAATTGCAGGGAAAAAACCCCATATTCTTTTGTGTTGAGATGCGCACTGCACCTTGGTCATACAACAAAAGCTACAAGCTTCTCTTAAAGTACTCACCTATCCCATCTTCACGGGTTGATTTCTTGAGTCTGTGAATGTAACGGGTTCAAAAAGACTAAAAAGATCCCAGGTTTGGGAGAAGAAACTGGAATACTTTATTCAACGCGCAAAGCGCTTATTTAAGGGTCTCGGGGGCCTAACATGCTAATAAGGAGGCCAGTTTATGCCAAGTAGGGGAATCCTTCCAGTAGCAGGGGTGACATAAGGGGAAAAAGGGATTTACATTTCTCGGATACAGTATTTACATTTGGGGGAAAAGAATTGATATTTCGAGTAAGCAGTATTACATTGGGGTAGAATGGTCGGCTTTTCCCGAAATAAGGATTACACAAGGAGGGGAGAAAACAATGAGGCTTTTGCATGAACCAGTAGCATCACAGCAGATCTGCCTTATCCTGCTGGGGGAGACAGGACAGTCTGCACGAATGAACGTCAGTGGATTGTGTCTGGTCTTTTAGATGGTGGGTTTTTCTCCAGCCCCTGTGGCCCAAGGCTTCTGGCTCAAGCCCATCCAGCCCCTTCCTAATGATAGCTGAAGTTCAACTCTTACATGTGAACATCTCTATAGAGAATATCTGTCTGAAAAACTGCAGAGGAATTGTGCTGGTACCATCCATCTCAGATCACTTTTTCTGTCTCTCTTCAGGGACCCCTCCTGAATCAAGCAATCAATCTTTGCTTGTTGTGGGGTGCAGCACCCCCACAGAGAGTATCAAATGAATTAAAAGAAAAGGGGCAATCTTTGGTTACTTCCTAAATCTAATAAAATCTTGTTTTCTGACTATTTTTGAGCAGATCAGCTTTTTTATGCTAACTATAGCATTTGTTATTCTTTCCCTATTTACTTTTCAAAGTTGCTTGGAAATTGTCATATACTGGCAGGCATACTTATATATCATTGTCAATTCTGAATATTACTACACTTTCAGTATAAAGCCCTTGCTTTGTTTCTTTTTTTTTTTACTTTTTTCAATTAACAAATTCTTTATTATAAATAGCACGCTTCAGAGGCAGGGTGTAGAAGAGTATACTCTTAATTACGCTGCCAGCCTGAATAGCATTACAAGAAAACCTGTCCAGGGATGTGATTGACAGATATTTCGCCAATAAGAAAGTGAAACTTGGAATCAAATGTACATGGTAGAAAGTGACAAAACCCCCTCATATCTTAAATAAAGACCCTTCTAGTTGAAGGATCCAAGAGGTTTGGACATACTGTTATAAACTGTCAGGCAAAAAGTAATGTAATTTACTTAAACTCATGTGTTGAACTTAGTAGGTTCAAGTTATGAACTGCCTCTTGAAAGGTCACAACAGCCTTCCCATCTGGCTCAGAGAGGGAAAGATGACTTGGATGCAGTCACGTCATTCTGAATGGAGCAAATGGTCACTCCCTGCCTCTGTCAGCTCTCACCTTGAATATTTATCCATAATCCATAAAGACTTTTGAACAAGTATTCAGTGTGCTGGGATTTTCTAATTTATGGTGGGAATCCATACGTTTTGCAATTTGTAGTTGTGACTGTGCAGAAGTAGCTGCATATCAGTACAGTAGAACTGACATTAGATTACTGAGTGGAGTGCAATCTTTAATTCCTTATTTTCAAGTGGAGATACAGTATTCCAAGGCTTTACAGACAACATTAATTGGAAAAAGTCAGTTCCTTCTAAAGCATGTCTCTTCTTTTTTCTAGGGCAATTCTCAGAGTTAACAGGGCTATCTTCTAGTTTAAAGACTTGAGAAAGCTTAGGCAGACTTAGTAAAATGTCTAGACAGTTGAGCCTTAGCTGCATATTGTTGTAATTTTGAAATGGTTAAAAAGCAATAGTTCTTTTTTTAGGGTACCAAGGTACCAAACCCTGTTAAAGAGAACAGAAACATGACTTACAGTTGAAACATCCTTTTTCTAACTCTTTGTAGGGTTATACCATACAATAAATGTACTGCCTAGTTACAGAGCAGCCTGTCTGATTGCCACAGAGCTATTGGGTATGTTTGCTTGCCTCAGAGATTTGTTCAGCTTGCAAATGTGATGTTCATATTTTTCACTTTTTTTATATATTTTTAAATGTTCATTATTAGCAAATGAGGTGGATTATGTCAAATTATTATTGATGCCTAAACTAGCACAATATTGTTGCAAACAAGTACCAGACAGATCATGAGTAGAGGAAGATTGCATTTCTGATCAGCATGAAACTTCGAATGTAATGGCAGATCTCAAATTGCTCATTGGGAGAGAAGTTCACAAAGCTGACCTTTTCAAAGGGTAGAGAGTAAATTTAAGTGGAAAGATTAATGTTAAAATGGTCATGTCCTGTTCGCTATGTTTGTTCCATTGCACATGTAATATTTTTGCCATTAGTATTTTTATTCTATTCTTACCACTTTCCATTTTAACAGTTGAACAACTGTGAGAGATAACTTACAATCCTAAAGTCATTTGACTTGTCATCTTAAAGGGTATTTATAAACTATAGCATTCAGGGAGCCCCCAGTGTTACTTTAAATAGAGAGACTGCTTTTAGGATTAAGAAGAAAACCAGACTGTTTCATTTTGAAATGGCTTTTCTTAAGCAGAACTGTAATGATGGCTGATTTAAAACTCCATAAAAACAGGTAGCAAGCCTAACCATATTCTGTATTTTTGCATTATCACTGAAGACTGCATGAAAAGAAAATGGTATGGCTTATGCTAAACATGTGAAAAAGATGGTTTTCTCCTGCAAGTACAAGTAGCTTTATCCTCTTTTAATATTGGTCTATATTAACTGTTTCCTGTAGGCAGAAATGCCGCTTTTGTTATTTTAATTGTATTGAGAAGAGTAGGGTTTGTTCCACATGAAAAAAAAAATTAAAAAAAAGAGATGTGGGTGTCTTAACAGCCTATTGACTTAATTTCTGTCACGTTTTCAAATTCTGAACAATTTATACAGGATAATGGAAATTTGAGGGTAATAAGACGGAAAAAGAAACAAGCGATTTCAGTTAGAGAACTTGATAAGAGAAGCAAGAAATATTTGTGATTAATGAAACAAGGTGTTTAGAAATATATACTAGTTATTGACATGGACAGGAGAGGACATTATTGCTTGCAATCTTTAAAATTATGATAGTCAGGAGAAAGATCAGAATAAGTCGATTTGAGGTTCTGTGATAGTCAAGTTGTTACCTTTAATTGCATCTGATTTGCTAAATACAAAAAATACAAGCATTAGATTACAAAGTGCATGATGGAAATTATTTACAGGGGGCACAAGAACCTATAATCATAATCTTTTTTTTTTTAATGTTGCAGACGTCTGGGTGGTTGTAACATGTGAGGGTGTGCTTCCCAGTGCAACATCTGATTAGTTACTAATTTAGTAAGGAATGTCCTGGCACAGTTTTGTTGAAGCATGTGAGCCTATCAGCAGAATAACATATTATATTCTTTTACTCAACATACAGTTGAGTAAAACAGCTCAGCTGTTTTGAAACAAACATGACGGTATTCCTTCCCTGAGTCTCCTTTTTTCCTCGTATTTCTTACTGGCAGAAGAAATGTTGCATGTTTACCTACTAAAATATATTTCATGCCTTCATTTTTTTTAATTAATATTCCAAATATTTTAGAGTCTAAATAACACTCCGGATCAGTTCTATAAAGCTATAAGTCATTTATTTTTACACTGAGGAAAACAGAAAGTGACACACGCTCATTATGTTCTGCATGTTCTGTACATTTCCACACTTCTTGAATACAGATGATCAAACATTAAGGAGACCAGTTTAACAGAAATTTTTGGAGATAAATATTTGCTGTAGCACAAAGCCATGGGAGTTCTCTCAAGTCCAGTTGCATGTTGTGGCCACAGTGCCTTGTGACACACACTTCTTTTCCCTAGCTTAGATTTGATATAAAAAGGATGATAATCTTTCAGAAATTCAACCTTTTTTTCTGAGTGCTTGGATTGGTAATACAGTTAATAGATCACTGATGTAGTTGTGGCCATCGAGGTTACTATAGGTCAGTTTATAGAGAGAGGTAATGCTTAAGAGAATTTCACAGTGAATGTAGAAATATCCACTATCTGTGCTGGAACTATTCTGACAAGCGTACTCATTAAGTGATCTGAAAAAGCAGTGAATAGTGGGATGGCCACATACCAAATTATTCAAGAAAATGAAGCAAGGACCAACTATGAAGAATTTCAGAAGATCCTTACAGGATTCTTTCACACTGAAATAGCGTTTGAAATTCAGTGTAGGTAACTGTAAAGTTATGCAGAAATACCAGTACTAAATTCACATATAAAATAGTTGTGTGTGAAGGTGACTGTAACCATTCATGAATAAGATATCTTCTCAGAAAATCAGCATTGATCAACAGACTAAATGTACTGTTAATTATCAGTAAAAAAGACATGCAGGGCAAAAGTAATCACAGCCACATGACACTTTTAAATCTGTTGTATGTCAAAATCCTGAATACTGTGTGTGGTTCTGTTCTACTGCCTCCCAGAAAAAGATACAGGAGAAGAAAAGTCCAGAGCAGAGCAACAAGGTAGATCAACTATACAGAACTATTTCCATGTAAAGAACAAGTAAATGAGGTGGGTTTTTTTTTCAAAAGAGAAAAAGAATAATTAAAAGGAAATATGTTGGAGCTCTCCAAGATACCATAAGGAACATGCCTTCTCTCTCACACTGTTGGAAAGAGGAAGCATAAAAATAGCAGGCTGAGGAAAAATAAAAATAAGTAATTAAGCTTTAGAAATCCTTGACACGTGATTGTTGTGAATGTTAGAACTATACGTGGATTAAAATACAAATCACAGGACAGTTTTTAAAGAAAATCGGTTGAAGGGTATTAAAAATAAAAAAACTATGGGTTTGGAAGTCCCTGATTTGCAGATTGTTGGACGATCTATTGTGTTTTATGGAAGTGTTATTATGTATTTTCCCATATTATTATTTTGTTTCTTAGGTATCCTGAGGTATTTGGTTTTGGCAACCAACAGAGCACAGGGCTAGATGGAGCTTTGGCTGACCCAGTGTAGCTGTTGTTGTAAAAAGTGTTACAAGCATTGACTTTTTATTCAGTTAAGTGACAAAGTAAGACTGAAATAAATATATCTGTTTATTTCTGCATTTGTATATAATTGTGTATAAATATTTAAGTCTGAGAAATCCCAGAAGGGCACGTGAGATAGCTGTTGCCCAATTTTAGACTGTCTGTTGCTACCAACACATTCCACAGAAGTTGCAAGGTCAGCGTGTACCATAAGATCCTGCTCTTTTTGCATTCAGGCATGAGATCAGAGTAATACAATCAATCAGAGCAGTAATACCTGAGGTTTGCATGTCTGATCCTTAAAAAAATACTGTTCTAAACATTTTTAAGAGCTTTTAGCTGAATACATGTGGAGCTTTTCTTAGAACACAAACTGAGATGTCTGAACAATTGCTGTACGAAACAGTTCCCATTGTGAGTTCACCATAAGCAAACAATTTTCCTAGGATGTGTGCCTTGACAACTTCTGTCCTAACTGGTTAGCTGAATTAGGTATTTTTTATTATTATCAAAGTCTCAAAATGTGGGAATTCAGCTGAAATCTCAATAAATAGAAATAGAAATTTCTGAAAAGGACACTAAGCAGAATTTGTTGTTAAAGTTTCAAATACTTTGCTCAAAATCCTTCTAGATGTACCTTGGAAAAAACTTATTTCTTCAATCAGCAGTCAAACTCAAACCATACTGAAGAGGCTTTTTTTTTTGTAAAGAATAATTTTAGCGGGTGGAAATTATAGTCTTCTGGGGCTTTCTTTGTCAGTCACTGAAATGAGATGAAGAGAAATGCAGGTTACCTGAAAAGCAGTTGAAAAATGATATATTTAAAGTACTCTGAATGTTTCCCAGATAAATTATTTTGGGGATTGTGGGGAGTTTTTTGTTGGTTTTGGTTTGGGGTTTTTTTGTTTAGGTTTTTTTAGTGCTTTGTTTGAGTTTTTTTTTAATAAGAGAGACTCACTGGACTAAAGTAAAAGCTTGCATAGAGTGTTATTTTTTTCACCCTTCTACTTCCCTTCTCTACAACAACATCTGTAGGAACATCCAGGGAATTGGGCTTAATGATCCTTATTCAAGATTCTGAAGGAAACAGCAAAAGCTGTGATAAAATATTGTGCATTTTACAGATTGAATAGATGTGTATGTATTTATATATAAGTAACTTCTAAACTGAAAGCTTATTTTTTTCAGTCTTCTAGCACCAAATTGTACTATTAAAATGTATTTCATACAGCTTAACAAAAAAGATTCTGTAGAAGTCTTTAAATGTCCATTAAAAAAAATGAGGGAAAAGAAAGTTTTAGTGGTGATAGGAGCTGCTGTTTTGCTGTGCAAAACAATGTGGTGCATACATGTGTTCTAAACCACCTTATGAAATGGACTGAATTTAATTAAAATTATTAGTGAAGGAACAGGAAAAGGAAAATTTGTATTTTATACTTCGGGACAAAAGCCTAGCTAACTGAAGTTAGTTTGGCTTCCCAGCAGTTCTGTCAGCCCCTCAGCAAAATGTCATGCATACTATCATCTTCTCGAGACAGGGTGAAGGTTATCAGGTGCTCAGCACTTCTGGCTGAGTGTTCTGGCAGCGCTCACCCGACCAGTTCAGGGGATTCCTCTAGATCACAAATCAACATGTGCCCTTGCTGACAAACAGGTTAAGCTGCAGGTCTTCATCGATCATCATTCCTCCTCTGAACCTTTCTTGACTTGTATTAGCCCAAGAGCCATTTGACTCTCTAGTTTTTTTGGAGGGTGAGTGCGATTGCAGGAGGGGACTCCTGGTTTACAGTCTTTACTATCCCCTTGCCTTTTCTGTGGAGCTGTGTGGTGTTTCATTGGTCTCCCATATCTTTGAAATTTGTGGTTGTTTCTCAGAGGGCTGGATGTTGAAAGAGTAGAATGGTTGTGGTTTGACAAGTATTCACTTTGGAGAAACTCTGTGAAGAAATTGGTTTATCCAGTCACTCCAGGATAAAGTTAGTTTTGTTTTAATCAGTACACTCAGAAGTAACCATCTTATTTAGTCTGCAGTTGTGTACATGTATGAACTGCTGTTCAACAGTGAAGCATGTGAAGCATACTGTTGCTTCATCTAATGTAGTTCTTGCTGCTTTTTCTCATTATTACCTATCTTACTCTTCTATGTTGTTGTAAGTGATACTATGTAGAAATATTTTCTTTAAGTTTTGTTGTTAGCATTTAACAAGTTTGTTTGTCTGTTTACTCTCTTGAGCTGGTAGAGCTGTAATGTGAGATCAAAAGGTAATATGAACTGTGGTGAGAGGCTTCTGTATTTTCTTAATACTCTTTTTTAAACAAACTGGTTGATCAGCATACACAAATATGTGCTTTTTAAAGTGGCACACACTCTGATGTTTTTTTCCCTGATTGTAGTTCATAAACACTTTAAACTTTTTTATATAAATCTACATGTTACTCTTTTCTTTATAATTTATCAGATTTTCTAACATGCAATTACAGGTGTTGCAGTTGGAAGGTACTGGCATGTAGCACACAGATTACCAGTTGCTGCATCAGATTAAAATATGGCCTTGAAACTGAATCACATTAGTGACAATCTAATTATCTTTTTTTTGTTACAGTTGCACAGTTGTACAAACTACCACATTTGAGACTGAATAAAGACAATGCTGTTGCAAAAAGCTCTTTATAAGGGGAGAGAATATGATTGTAATTTTACCATCAGACATATTAAACACTGGAGACTTCATCTCTTATTACACAGTAAATGAACTAATAGATAAGAAGTTGGTGTTAATAAGTTGATAAATTAACAGTATCATTTAGTCATCTGGCTTGCTTTCTCTATATAGGCATTGAAAAAGGCTGTGGACCTTAAGGAATCAAAATGAATCATACTTAGTATGAAAACATTTGGCTAGCAATTCTGAATATTAATCAAAACTTTGGCTCCTTGTGCTGGGACATAAGAATAGGGTTGATGTCAGTAAAAATTATTAATATATAACTGTGTGCTGTGCTTACATTATAATATACTTGAAGTCCTACAGTTATTCATCCCTAAGCTTCTAAGATCTAATTCGGGGCTGGTGACCTGGACTTCGATCTAGTTATGCCTTGCAATTGCACTGACCATTCTCTGGAGAGATTTTCTTACGTTGCACTGAAGAATAAATTATATGACTAGATGGAAAACTGGCTCATATCCTCTTGTTCATAGGATGATTGTAGCAGTGAAATAATGGTGGGTTGTCTTAGCAAACTGTGAGCATACCGGCAAAGTCTTTTAAAAATATGCACTGTCAGTATGTGGTCTGAGTGTTCTAATTATCTTAGAGATTCTATGTAGCTGAGTGATTTCTTATCTTCTTAATTGAATTACATATAGACTTGTCTTCTAAATGTACTTGTATAGAAAACATTACAAACTTCTCAGGTTTGTGCTTTAACTCTTTGTATCAGTACTTTTGAAAACTATTTTGAAGTCCTCATGCTTTTTTTTTTTAACCAATTTTTTCAAAGGAAGCTGACTTCATTGTGTAGCTATTTTGCTGTTTGGTCTGCCTTTCATATAGTTCATTTTTTTCAGTAGGAAAAGAAACCAATTGGTGAGAAAAATCAGATTCAGATTGCTACAAACCAAAGGAGACAGGAAGATGGGCAGGTTTCAGAATCTTCTGTAGCATGTGTACCTAAGGAAAAAACCTGCATTTTAATGTGACTTGACTGAATTACAGATCATGATAATAAATGAACTAGTACATAAGCACTTTTGTAGGTTTAGAGTAAATAATTTCATGAAAATGTATGTAAAGGGTTTTTTGAAAATTTGGGAAAAATATTCAGTTATCTTTAGAAATTGCTCAGATCATTGCTAGGTGGGTTTAGTTTTTTTGTTTGGTCTTTTTTTTTTCCTCCAAATATTTGTTTCTTTTATAGCTATTTAACAAGATCCCATGGCCAAAAAGTCCCAGAGCAGTTGAGATTTTCACCCCTAGTGGTAAGATCTTCTACCTTCCTGTCTCCAGCTCTTCTCTGTTTGTGACACAAATCCAGCATGATCTGTCATATTTGTATAGAGGAAAATTTGCTGTCTTCATGTTACTAAAATGTAATATTTTGCTTTATAACTGCAGTTGAAGTGTCTCTTACTCCCTTTAACTCCTCTTTCTGCTTGTGTTTGAAACTCAGAAATATTCTCATGCATTGTGGAGCATTATTATGCGTGCTTTGTGACGAAACACTAAAACCTCTCAGTGACAATTCATTTTTGCTGATATAAATCAGGTTTTGGTGTCTGTTGATAGTGAGTTTGCTTTCATACTCAATTTTTTATGATTCTTTAAAAATATGTATTCATGTGCTTTGTTCTGCCCAGTATTTCTTGCATGTGGTGGTTTAGCTTTTTGAACGTTGCATTACTTTTTTATGTCAAAACTGGATGCTGTTTTGTTTGTGGTTTTTTTCCTGAATACGCAACTCGTAATTTAAAAAATGTGTTAAAAATTAGTTATTTCATCCAGGTACAAATAAGAATCCTGTATAATATGCAGAATTCCATGAAGAGAGAAAGAAAGCACTTTTTTTGTTTACTTTTATTGGTCTTCGACTGTTGAAGGATTTTTTTTTTTATTTTTTTTTACAATCCTGATCCTAAGTACAGCTAAATACCAAACTACATTTAATGTGTAATAGGTGTCTTCAGCTTTTTTAGCACACTGCTTACCAAGTTGTGGTTACACCTGATATAATACCCCAGCAAATAACTGAGCACGTTCAGTAGGTCCATTTTCATGATTTTTCATTCACACTTGTATGAAAGGCTTCCTCTCTTATAAACAAGGCTCCTGTGTATATCTTATATAGTGTATGGGGAGATCTCGAAGTTAAGGAAATATATTAAGCATTTGCAATTTGAAGTAAGCTTTACATAGAAAGAATCAGGATAGGTGTCATTCAGCAAATTTGGATGTTGAAAATATGTGAAAATTGGTCATGCCCTTCAAATTGATGAATCACAGAATATGCTGAGTTGGAAGGGACCCACCAGGGCCATCGAGTCCAACTCTTAGCCCTGCATGGGACCATCCCCAAAATCACACCGTGTGCCTGAGAACATCATCCAAATGCCTCTTGAACTCTTGCCCAACCACCCTCTGGGTGAAGAACCTTTTTCTAATATCCAACCTAAACCTCCCCGACCTTTTTCTAATATCCAACCTAAACCTCCCCCAGGCCATTCTCTTTGGTCTTGTCACTGATCACCACAGAGAAGACATCAGTGCCTGCCCCCCTCTTCCCCTCACAAGGAAGTTGTAGACTGCGATGAAGTCTCCCCTCAGTCTCTTCTTCTCCAGGCTGAACAGACCAAGTGACCTCAGCCACTTCACATATGGCTTCCCCTCAAGGCCCTTCACCATCTCGGTTGCCCTCCTTTGGGCAGTCTAACAGCTTAATATCTTTCTTATATTGTGGTACCCAAAAGTGCATACAAAATTCAAGGTGAGGCCACACCAGTGCAGAGCAGACTGGGACAGTCCCCTCCCTCCACTAGTTGGCGATGCTTTGCCTGATGCCCCCCAGGACACAGTTGGCCCTCCTGGCTGCCAGGGCACTGCTGACTCATATTCAACTTGCCATGGACCAGGACCCCCAGGTCCCTTCCTGCTTTCCAGCTTCTCATTCCCCGGTCTGTACAAACATCCAGGGTTGCCCCATCCCACATACAGAATCTGGCACTTTCCCTGGTTGAACTTCATATGGTGGGAGATTGCCCAGTCCTCTCATTTGTCGAGGTCTCTCTGCAGGGCCTCCCTGTTGAAGAGCACAGGGCGTAAGATGGAGCTCTGTGGAACCCCACTAGTGACAGGTCTCCAGTCTCATGTTATCCCCATTCACAGAGAGTACTTTGTGCTCAACCTGCGAACCAATTACAGTAATGTGTGTGTGCTTATAAATACAGAAAGCTACACACACAAATGTGATCAGTATATTCAGTTCTATATTGAAAAGGTGGGAATATTTTATTTTGGGATACTTCGTGTATGTTATAAGTATGATTTTTTTCAGTAGCATTAAAAGGGATTTCAAATTAGTTTTCATCCTAAACATGCCTTTGACAGTGATGGTAATTTTTAAACCCATGCTCTTGCTGAAAATAACATCAGTATAAACCACCTACAAAAAGTAAAATGCTAACCTTTAAATTCCCTCTGGAAATACAAACTAAACAACATGTTCTTTTGGGAGTGTGATTTTTTTTTTTTTTCCTTTCAGTTGAGGATTTTTAGGATGTCTTCAAGTGTACAGCAGGGTGTTCATAATTTTTTCATCCACATTATTAGAAGTTAGTCTTGTTCACAGCTGAATAATTACAACAGGGTTATATGTTGAAAGCACCATCTTACTCTCCTTTTAGGTGAGGAGAGACATAGAAGGCAGTAGTGATTGTGAGTAGTTCTGGAGCTGGTTGACCAGCTAAAGTGTGCCACAGGCTGACTAATTAAAGTCTTTGAAAACTTGCAGCCTGGGTGAGACACATTATCTACCATGCAATGCCAGATGACACCCTTACACTCCACATGGACAACACGCTGCCTTTTACCTACCTCCTAAACCCTTGGAGCATCTTCAGTATCTAAGTATGCACAGCAGTGTGTGTGACACTATTTCCAATCCTCTCAGCTATTCAGTAAGGCTGCTTCCTTGTCTCTGGCAAGAACGTAGCTTTTATTTCCTTTCTTTCACTGGAGACTTCTGCAGTCTTTGGTGCCTGCCTGTAAAAGGAAAATTTCTGATCTGCATGCCAGCACATCTTTTGGGATGTCTTAATACCTGACAGTAAAGAGCTGTTACTCAATGGCTCTAAAGCAAGTTTTCAGAAAGGTTTAGAAGAGGTCTGCTTAAGTGAAAACAGGGCCATGGAGATGAACAGAAGTAAGAAGCATTGATTCTTTAAGTTATCCAAATAACATAAGGAAGACCGGGTACTCTGGAAAGCTATATGTAAAAGTAACAACAGCCAACAGAACACGAGGAGCAACTCACAAAAAGAGTCAAAATGTGTAAATAATATGTAAAAGTATGCCTGCACTGAGAGTAACTCTGTACATTCCTGGGGTTTTCCACCTTAAATTGGTTATAATAAAAATAGGAAGAGTTTGCAAAAGAGTAGTCAGGATGTTTGAGGCCATGCAAGAGCTTACATATATGAAACAGATAAGCAAAATAGGGCTTTTAAAGCTGAATGAGCTGACCAAGAATAGGACATTGTCAATGGAATCTTTTTCCTCTTGATTATAAAACCAGGGGCTTCCATGTTAATTTCAGAAGTAATAAGGCTGGGGAGAGGAACTCGCAGTAAGGTGGAAGAGGTTGTTCTTTCTGTTAAGGAATGAACAGAGTCAAGGGGAGGGAAAATTTCAGAAAATGCTGCATATGAGAAGTGAGAGAGACATAGCAAGCCTGGAAGATAGCAGCTCAGGCAAAGAGGTTGCTGAGAGGAGCACAGATTAGTCATGTGATTTGGGGCCTCAAAAGTGACAACAAAGAACTTAGAAGGGACTGACCCAAGTCCACTGCAGTTCAGAGTGCAGTGCTCAGGTGCAGCTAAGCAAGGAAGTAAGAACGTCCTTGAAAAATAACATGGGTAGGGAAAGAGCTTTTCCTTCCTCAGTTCTGTCATTTGTAGTCACTTTGAGTTTTCCATATTGAAAAAGTTTAAAATTGATTTTTAGCAAAGCTAAAAATGGTGAGCTCTTTTCTAAGCAGCTTTACCTTTCATTTTTGCAGTCCTATCAAAGAAGAATATGATAATAGTCTCCAGAAATGATAAATTGCTGTGAAAAGCTACAGAGAGTTAACTGTCATCTACCTGTTTCAGTATAAGACTTCTTAGAAACCAGTTGAAGTGGCTAGATCGGAGCAAACAAAATTGTGTGGGGTTTGGTTGTTGTTTTTTTTGTTTGTTTCCAAACAGTATGCAGTTAAGCTGCAGATGTCCTTGCCACAAGATGTTATCGGTGTTATCACAGGACAGAAATCCACCCAGAGCTAAAAAAACAGGCATCACTGCTGGTTCAAAACCCCACAAGTTGGAAGTCTGGAAGATTATCTGTAGAAGGCAGCAATGCATTAGTCTCTTGGCTGTGCTTCTGGACACAGGAGATGGCAGAAGCCCTTTGGCCTGATTCAGTACAGTATGTTTGTTCACCTCCTGCTGTTCCACCCAAGTGGTCTTGGAGAGGTCATTCCGTCTTGTGCAGCTGTGAAATAGACTGGAGCCTGATCTGCTGGAAAACTCCAGATGGGCCAATACAAGCTTTAATTCCCTTGGGTGCAGAAGTATTCAGAATGATAAAAAAAATGAGATTAATTTTTTAGATGGTCTTCTTTGTGTTACTGGGAAAAATACTTCAGTGTGATTGTAGGTCTACTAATTCGGCGCTCATCCTGTTCTGAAGTCTGATTTACAAAAGTGATGAGCGGTGATATCAGTAGAAATTAATCTTTGAGTATTGAAGTTTTAGAAAGTATTTTATAAATGCTCTACTTCCAAGCTAACAGGTCCTTGACGTTTTAGATATGTACTCATTTAGTAGACAGTTTTGAACTAATCTTTCCAGGTTTTGTTTACGAATAAGTGCATCAGGTGATATTATCCTCTTTACCTCAGTGAGGGCTGAGAAGAATTCTAAGGAATTGTAAAAGTAAACAGTGAACCATTTTTCTGCTGTGTACAGAGTGTGACAAAGAAATGAACAGTCCAGAGCTGTACTTGAAGAGTTTGGAGTTCATCAAGTTCCAAGACTGACATACAGGGACAGACACGATACTGAAAGCTTTTCAGCTTCTGAGTGTGTTCATCAAATGCATTAAAATGAAATATTTTGTAAAAGGCATTTTACGTAGTAAATGTATGTGGCTGTCTAAGAGTATGCTGCAATGAATGTTAAATAAAAGCAACCCCAAGTTGCACAAGGGGTTTAATGTTTTTTGCTTTCATTTTTGATGCCACATTTAAATTTTGAATGATGCTTTTATGTGTTTGTAGATTTCAGTTATTTCTTTTGCTTCTTTTCACAATTGGAAGACTTCAGAACTTTGGTCTGAAGATGAAGCTGTCATACAAAATCATTTTATTAATTAAGATTTTTGAATTTAGCAGCTGTGTTGTTTCAGGGTAAGCTTGAAGAAAATTCAACTCTTACTTATTTCAGCTATAACTATCATAAGTTATAGAAAGAAAAAGAAAAGAAAAAGAGGACTGTATTGGAATATGAAGGTATTGGTGATCATGGAATGTTTCAGTTGTAGGGCAGGAATGAATACTTACATATATATTGCATTGCATAATTTAGACAGAGGGCTTTGCTCTCGTTCTTTTTCTTGATCTTACTTTTGAAGAAATTTATATTAAAAAAAAAGAAGAAAAGATAGAATCCTTTATCGTTTTGAAAGCAGCTTTCCAGAAATGATGTATTACTCACAATGCACCAAATAGAGCTCACCAAATCAAAGATACATGGCATACCTTTTTTTTCCAGCTTTGTGTATTTCTTTTAAATTTATTTTTAACATGTGATGTCCCCAGGACAATTCCTACTGTCTCGTGAAGGAGAGGCAGGTGTAAATCTTGCTGGATTCCTTCCTAGAAATAAAGATTTCTATGTGAAGACCTCTGGATGTAATATTTATTTGAAAATATATTAAGAACAACAGGTCAACCTGTTTAATGAAAGAAGGAAGCAGTGCTGAGCAATGTGCTGAACAACACATATGTGAGATCCTTGGAGTCTTGGACTGTATGACAAAGCTTCACCAGCACAGATAAGGTTGCTGGGGTGTTGAAAATTGATAGAGACGTAGCTGGTGTAGCTGGAGTGACAGAATCCCTGTCATGCATGCAGCAAAACGCCATAGGAGGAAATCCGTATGTCAGTTCACCTTAGGTTGTTCACAGAAGTAATCAAAGTATTTTGGCAGAAAACCTCTTCCTATCAGCATACTTTCATTTTTGAGGACTCTTCCAGCACAATTTGTTGGTATCCCTATGATAGCTAAGACTGCTTGTGGCAGATGAGCTTGGAATCAGAATTTAAAACCAATGCAATCAATAATTATTGAAAAGTTATCTTCCTATTCCTTATTTTAAAAAATTACCAATTGTGGATCTTTTTAATCAGTGAATTTAGTCATTAGAGAATAATTTTGCTGCTTCTGACAGCTTGTGACTGACACTTCGTGGGAATGAAAAAAGGTATTTTTTATACTTAAGAGTAAGCTCTTTGTTCTCATATTTTTAGGCCTATCACTTGATTAAAAGTTTGTGTCATTACGCTTCCTATCATTTTGGTGCTGCTTATTTACAACTGAGAAAAATGGCAGATGTTGAGGAAGCTTTCCAGTGGAAGCAGAAAAATAAAATGTAGTAACTGGGTGGTGATTCTCCCTCACATGACCAGAAGGAAAACAAACTGTTTGGCTTTTGGCTGTGCTTGCTACTAAACACCCTGTCATAGTGTGTGAGGTGAGTCACGACCTGTTTATTTATAGCTGTGGCCAATCAAAGCTGACCGCTCGAACTTCATTCAAGACCAGCAGGCACTTAGGATGTCTTGTAAACATTTGCTCTCTGAGCAAGGAGCATTCTTCCTGGCAGAGAGCAGGACAGGTGCTCAGGTGGTGGCTCCTAAAACACAAAACAGAATAGAAGATTGTGGCCTGGATTATCTAGATTGGTAGAAAGAAAGAGAGAATTCCTTTTTACATCTGAAATGCCAGACAGTGAGGATCTGGGACAAGATGACAGGTACTGTACCTTGCTTGTGATGTTCTCGTGCAGAGCAGTAAGGACTGAGGCTTCATGTAATTAATCTGTGTGCACTCCCGAGTGCTCAGCCTGAGATCAGTTTTCTCTGCCTTGTAACAGATCATCTGCTTCTTGAGGGTTTTGCCTTTAAAGCTAACATAAGGCTTCTTAGGAGAGAAATAAGAGTCTTAATGTCTGCCTAGAGGTTAAATTGTATAGCTCTTAGGTATTTGTTAAACTAAAGCTGTAGGGAAGAAAATACTGGGTGGTTCCTACCTAGTCACTTTTCGCAACCGTGGGACAACTTACAAGCCTCAAAATGTCAGGCACAGAAATAGTTTAGTTGGAGCCAGGCTACTGACAGAACTGTAACTCATTTCTGTGAGATAGGGCACTGTGTCCCTTTGCCTGTCTTTCTGAAGTTTAGCTTATAACTTACTTAGCTTTATAAAACCAATAGTCAGGACAAGAAAAAAGTAGTTGGATCTAAAACTTGATAACAATTTAACAAATACTGTTTTCTCAAATATGATCCTGCACATTCCTATGAAATAAATGCACTAAATAAATTTAGCTATATAGATTTTAAAATATATATTTTAGAAGTTGATGTTATTGATGTTTGGATAGGACAGAGTTTATAATCTGTGTCTTAAAGTCCACATGGTTTTTCCGTAGTCTGGATGCTAATCAAAATGTTAGCTCTAAAATGGTGTTAATGAAATGCTTGATATTGCAAAAAAGTATTTTTGTCATGTATGTAGAATAGAATTTATAGAAGTTAGTTAACAAAATGTCAGAATATAGAGGCGAATTTAAGGAATTACAAGGATCGAAAAATGAGCATTTAGTTATGGCTTTGGATTTGATTTCTTCTAGTTAAATTTAAATATGAACATTTATGTGGATGTTTTTCTAGTATGTATGTCAATGTGAGATGAAATACAGGAGGCACCTCTGGTTGTGTGTTGTAGAGCAGCATACTCAGGCACAGCCACCTGACTGGGTGAGTGTGGGTGAATGGATCCCCAGGGGTGTAACTGTGTCTCTGCAGGGGTGGGGTCACCTACGCATTTCCGTTTGTGGGGATATCTAAGTTGTGCCCTATATATGACATAGATTAAAATTAACTGTAGTAGCAGGTAGTATTTTTTCCTTTCTTTTAAGGAAATGTTGAACTCATGACTGGTAATCATCAAAGTGTTAATTGCAGTTCTTTAAAAAATGTTTAGCAATATCTCCAGTTTGTTCAGTTGTATATCTTTCAATAAAGGAAACAGGAATATGTGTGACACATTAAAAAAGGAGGTTTCAGCTTTGTAATAATATCTAACTTATTTTGTTCACAATTCTTTCTCTATAAAGGCTGGTAGCAAGCTTTGGCAGTTAAATAGAAGTAAAACTAGGCCTAAAACTCTAAGACCTCTTTTTCTTTCAAAGTTGTTGGGGTTTTTGTTTTGTTTTTGAAACAAAAACGATGAACTTTTCTAGAGCAATAACCTGAAAAAGAATGATAACAGGGCCTGCTCTGCCCGTTTATAATTTTTGAAGCTACCATTAAATTAATTGACCCCGATCCTATTCCCTCATCCTTTTGTGTCTTTCCTAATGAGCAAAAAGGTTTGAGAAAAGAGTTTAATCAGAAGGTTCCGATTTTTTTTCTGAAATTAATTTGCCTTTTTGTCTTGGTCATAACAAATAGGATATAACCAGAGGGCATTCCTACAGAAGTGCTAATGAGATTTAGTGGAAGTCAGAATATTTTGGTCCAAGTTAAACAGGAGGGAATGGAAGGAGGAGCTATGGGAACTCTCCTGAACACTATAGGAACTGTACTGGAGCAATTAATCTTAGAATTGCAAAAGAAGAAATAGTAATGTAAATGTACAGATAATGAGGTAATTTTAAGGGTACACTGAATCAAAACTGAGGCTTTATATACTGTAAAAACGACAGCAGTGGTATTTTTGTTAGAAGATGCAGAATGGGCTTTGTTCCCAGATTGGTTTCAGCACACTGCACTACTTGTAGCTCCTTCTTAGATGCAAGTACTTCTTATATGCTCTCTCCTTTTGAGTTCATGTCCTACTTCAGAAAATATGTAGTATTGTGTCACAAGTGTGTTTCACGACCATAGTTACATCAGAGTTAAATATGTGGCATTGGTCAATAGTCTGTTAGTCATACTAACATGTGAATTTCAATGAACAATAAGCAAAGAAACAGAGGCACAAATACTTCCTAGTAAGGCTAGTAGAAAAGCTAGGGATTGTGAAGATTAGGTACCCACTCATATCTTCTGTTTTGTTTTGTCATATGATCCTGGGTGGTAACAGATGAAGAGCAGTGAGGAAATACGTGGCCGAAGATAGAGGATTGAAAACAATTTAGCATAAGGAGGTATTTTCCCCCAGTAATTCTTTATCATCAGGTCCCCTATAGTTTTAGTGTAAGATGGTATAGTGTATTTTTTAAAAAAAATGGACAACTCATGAGGAATGATGGTCAAGAATGTATAAAAGGCACTGTGAATAATCAGTCCTGAAGTGGTGGAAGCACATGGCTTTAGGTGCTTCAAAGAGATACCAACATCATAACAATGTCTGTTGTTCTAATCGCCCTCGCCTGCCTATTATTGAAAAGGATGGTGGCCAGAACCTTTTATGACTTGAATTAAAATGGGAGAGAAAACTACATTCTTTTGGACCAGTTGATTTTGAACTACAGTTTTATAGTGCATGACCTTTCCCAGCATCTACTTGGGCTTAGAAAAATGAAGATCCAGTTTAAAATCAAATCTGCATGTTATTTATTTACTCAAAGCATGTTAATTTGTAATTATAGAATAATATTTGCTTCTTCTGCTAGTATTAGTTAATAAAATCTAAAGTATTTTATTTTCTTTTGTGATTGAATTCTCTGCATAAATGGAGGGAACAAGTTGTTAGCTCATACCAGGAACCCTCATTAATACAGTATTTCCTCAGAGTAAGGAATAACCTGCTCCTACAAAGTACATTAAAACCCTTTGAAAAGAGTCAAAATGAGGTTTTGCGCAGAAAGAGTTAAAGCCATCTTGTGATGTTATACAGAAAGTCGGTTTTATGTTTTTGCAGGTTAAAAGTGTTCTTTGGCACTTGAAAATCCAATTTTCCTTTTTTGTACAGCTGCCCTGCAACTCAGAGAATGCTCAGCTCATCTTTCCTAGCTGCTTGACTTTGAAAGACCTTGAACTTGGAGTATCCCAGCTGAAGAATGAGGAGGCTGTGAAGGAGGAAAATTAATTGATTTTTTGAAAAATGGTTAACAGAGTTGTCTTTGCAGGAGAAAAATAAATCCCAAAGAATTGCTTCCAACAGCTGGGCAGATCTGTTTAAAGTTCTGCAAATGGAACTCTATATTCCTATTGATTAGGAAGGCATTTCCTTACTTTTCTGAACAAATATAATGCAATAAAAATGTCTTTTTTATGTAACCAGTTTCTGTTACAAGCAAGAAGCTGACCGAGAAGATTCCAGTGCTTGTACTGTCTTGGTAAAAAGACAACAGCACATAGTAATAGCACTGCTAAACAGAAAACAAGTCTATAATAGTATTTACATGTCGGTCAAACACTCAGTTTTCATGCAAAGAGATGCTTTAAAAATTGACTAAATCATCAGTTTGCACTAATAGCACTTGACTATCAGATCGCATTGTGAATGACCTCAAACTGCAGTAGTAGCTGGTGTTCTTCTCGGGGGGCCGGACAGGAATTCTTCAAAGGAAGAGTTTCCCATGAGAGCTGGCCTACCAATTTGCTTACGAGAGTCTCTCTAGAGGAGCTGGACAATAAAATGCCCCAAATTTAGTTAGAGTATTTTGGTTCGTTTAGCAGGATATTCAGCAAAAGGTGACAATATTTACCATGCTATGTTGAGGAACTTGTGTACTGGAATTGCCTTCAAAAAAGCTGAAATTAACCAGTTTGAGTTTGGTCAGCTAAAGAAAGACAGTGCAGCTCCTTATTAAGACTTATAAGATGACTGATGTTATACCTGAATAGAAGAGATTAACACATTCCCTACAAAATACAGTCCTGGTAGTAATGGGTCATTTTCTAATTTTTTTTTTGTTTTTTAAGCAATCTGTTGGAAAAGATGAGTTCCCCTATCTCTTTGCAGAACACTTCAGTGGATTTTTATAAGAATAGGATTGCTTTCATTTTCAGAAAACTTTGTTCTTGACTGGTAATATAAGCAGTAGAACCACCTTCATTGATAGCATTGCTGATTGTCTAGCAGCACACCAGTGGTAAAATGTTCCCATGTCAGTTGAAGAAAAGAAAATATCATTATGACTTTAGTTCAACACACCGTGCAGGAAGTGTATAAAGTCAGGGATGAAAGGTTGCTTATATTATGTTTTGTTAAAAGTCAAGTATCCTGACTGGTCTGCTGTGCAGTCTGTTGAAAAAAGCACATCCAACCTTATCAAATGCTGATGATTTAAACATATTTCTTGTACAGTAATATTACCAAAAAAATCTTCTTGGTCAGGATATACAAAGGACGTGCATGTTACTGAAAACTGTGAAATAACATCTTTGTTTCAACTTTTTATTCCACATCTTCCCCTGAAAAAAAACAGTAACAGTGAATTGGACTGACTCACTGTTAATAAAAAGCACAAAACTGAAGTGTTAGATAATAAGGTCAGGAGAAAATACTTTAAAAGCTTGAGAAGCAATGTTGCACAGTATTAAAAATTACTTTAGATGTTACAAATAATATATTTGAACTACAGGAGATATGATAATTAGAAGAGATTTCTTAACTGGGAAATTTGTTAGCTGCTCTTTGAGGTTGATGCTACATTCTCCGGCTTTAATTTCAAAACAAGATCTGTGTGTATATCTTAGAGATTCCAAGTGTGTCCAAGCCTCAACACTGAAGGGATGGTCAATTGTGATCAGTTAAAGGATGTTTGCCATAGTACTACACATTGCTGAGCCTAAACTTGTACAGCACCTGCAGATTAGCAATGGGAAATAAAGTGCATATGGATATCTACAAGCTGGAGAGATTTCTATTAGAAAAGCTTGATAGAGTTTGTAGCAAGAAGGTTGTAGATGAAGGTTCTTCCTGAAGTCTGAGAACAGTTGTATTTGTGGATGCTTCCTGTATTGCTTTTTCTTTCAGTGACACAGCATCCTTTTGTAGAAGTCTTCGAAGCAAGCAGGATTTTACATGGTGCCCCAGTGATTCATTTAAATTGCAGGTCTTGTTGACTAGGTCATAGCCACATGACATAAATATAATTATTTTAGTATATTTAACGATTGCATAGGATCCAAAAGTGGCACAGGATAGAGCACGGTTCTCTATAATCACCTTTAAAATTAGCCACGTAAGTCATTAAGATGCTATGCTGTGAGTTCAGTGGTGCTGGCCATTCTGTCTTTCCACATAGTGCACATAACATCCACAAATTTGTTACATTGTGTTTCAATAAGGCTAATCAATAGTGCATTGTTTTCTACTACACAATTCAATAGTAGATTTTAGACAGTTTGCTATTTGCACTTTAATACACTTAACTGTAAAATGTGCTTTTTACACTATTTTATGTTTTGGAGAGAATAACTGCATCATTATGATCACTTCCCTCTGCAGTGAGGTGATTTCTTTCCTCATAGCAGAGACCTGTTGAAGCTCTGAAAAGGTAAACCTGCTTGATTGGGATTTGCTAACAGTTTATACTTTGGATTTCATTTGGTTAAATTTCATGCTGAACTCCTGGTTGCCTGTTTGTCCTTAGGTATCCAGTTCCCTTAAGTAACACCATTCTGTAAGTTCTAGATACACTTTGTAAAAAGCTACAAAATAGCCATATTACCTATTACTAGATTTATATATTTTTGGGAATGTAACTTTCAGCTCTTCCGCCTTGACTACTACGTTCTAAGTTACCCTTAAAATTACAGTCTGTACCGGCTTCAAGCATGTGTGGTTACAGTTGGGAAATCAAGAGGGTTTAGAAGCTCTATAATTACTAACTCTGTGTTTATGTAGGTGCAGTCCTTCAGCTCCAGCACATCACGGTGTACTCTGTCACTGCTGCAGTTCTGAGTAGAATATCTACAGGAGATACATATAAAACTGTATACACATAATTAAAAAAAATCCAGCACATCACGAAAAGATCTTTAAAGCAGTAACATGAGATCTGCTGACCTTTCTGAGAGAAATGTGATGGGGCTTTGCTTGAACAGATGTCCAGATATAAAATGAGAGCATGACACCATCAGTCATTTTTAGAGAATGTAACACCACTGACTGTTCTGGCCAGAGTTTGTGACTGTGATTGGTGGAAGCGTCTGGGCAGGAGTGTGTTTTGGGTAGGCTTTTTTGCAACTACCAGGCAACAGTGTATGTATTTGCTCAGTTGTAGAAATGAGGCCATAGGCAGTCAGAAAGATATGAGTAATTTATTTTCTTTCTGAACACCCTCAGTCTTAGTGACAGTAGTTTTAGAATGGAAGTGTAGCACTTCATATGAAACTCAGGATAAGTGATGGGACATAAAACTTTCTTCTAAGTTGTGCACGAAAGCCTTTAAGGTGTTCAGGGACAGCTGGCTGCTTATATCCCAAAAGGAGCACCTGGACAGGAGTACCAAAAGCTGTTTCGGCAGGAAATATAGGGTTCACATTTAAGTCATTTATTAGGGTACTGTAAGTTAACTCCACTAATATACCGGGACATGACATAACCTCTCTATCTTTGCATACACACTACTGTATGTTGTACAGACAGTTATATGATGGACCTCCTTTCTTTCTCACTCTCCCTTCACCAAGATCTCTGTTGCTTTCCCCTTGTTTGAACCCTCTGCTCTCCAGGTAACTCTGCAGTTCAAGTGGGCTCTGGAAAAGATGTCACCAGGGCTGGTAGTTGTTGAGAGATGTGAACAAGAAGAGGTAGCACATGCATCTGATTGTCACATTGAAGATCAGCAAGCTGACTTTCTTACACCACTAATTGCGTAAGAACAGAATAAGGCGTCAGAATAGTCCCTGGCGTTTCCTGCAAATTAGAAAACTGTGGCTATAGTAGAACTGACAAAGATGTCTTATGATTTCTTGTGGCTTACAAAAAACTGCCAAGTATTCTTTTGTGGAGCTCAGTTGAGGGTTTGCAGTATTTTTAAGCAAACTTCACTGGTACTTCACTGGTACCATCCACTCTTCTTACTTGTCTTCTTGTCAATGCACTACATGTGGACTATGGAACCAAAACATGTAGGGTTTTAGTTTAAATTTAATCTGAATTTCAGCTCATACTTTCAACACCTTGGCTAAAGAAAGCATTACTAACAACCCAGCAAAGCAACTCCAGAATACTTTCTGTACAAATGTGCCATTTTTCTGCATAATTTGTGTTTTTATTTTGAATTGTTGCTACTTATCCCACTGTGCCATATTACACCTTCACCTCTCTAATCTATATTGTCTTTATATTAGTGGTTAGCATATATGAAAATAGTTTGCATTATTATTGTAGTTTATGCTTTCATCTTCCCCCCCTCGGTTTTTGCTATTAATTTAAAATTAGTAAAATTACTATCTACAAATGTTCTAAATATTTCAAAGCTCTGATTTGATAGTAGGCATCAGGCTTATCTGGTTTTGCTCTGTGCTTCCCCTAACTTCGATTGTCAACCATTTTAAATAAAGGGTAGGAGTAAAAATCTGTAAAAGGATTTTGTAATTCAGAATACTGTCATAATAGGTTTTCAACACTGGAATAAACAGGCAACTCTTGAAATACTGATTAATGGTGCAGAATGGTTTACAAAAGCTGGAAGCAGTGCTTCTTTAAGGGGAGTAGCCTATCCTATAATAATAATTGCAGTTCCTGTAAGACAAAACCCTTGTATGCTACTTTTCTCAAGCAACTAAGTGTCAGAGATGATGGAAATTGAAATCTCTGTTGTGGATGGGACACAGATATAAAGTTCTGTGTAACTGTGCTGATCCCTCTGGCTGGTTTCCTGCAGTGATCTCCATGAGTTCCTTTATGGTTTTATTTACATCCTCTGTCGGGGTAAATACTTGCATACAGTGCCATGCATGGCTGGGAAATTGCAAAAGTCACCTAGTCCAAGACATGGGGACGTCACCCTATGTATTTGAGGTACGCTATTTTAAATAGTTCATTGTTGATTCTCAAAATGGGGAAAGAAATCTTTCAGCCTGAATGTTTTGTAATGTAAGAAGAAATCACATCACTGCAGCGCAATAAATACTAAAATAAAGTCAGGAGTTAGACACTGATATGAGTTTTGGACTTGAATGAGTTTTACCCCGTGTTTGAATTAGCAGTTTTTCTGTAGGTCACGGTGCCCTGGGCAGTGATGCTGTGACCACCCTGCACTCCTCTTGTCCCGTGTGATGAAGATCCCTGCGCTGGTCCTGGCGCTGCTGTGTCACCACCTGGTGGCGAACCGAATACAACCATGAGAAAGGGGAAGGGGCTCCGTGGGTGTGTAACTAGGCATTTTTGACTGAAATTGTTCTGACTTTTTACAAAAATAAGGCTGCGGAGATTGTGCATCTGATAGGAGTTGGAAGTTTGATCTGACAGTCTGTGAGTGTGGTGTTATTGCTGCACCAACAATTGTATAGCTGTTTTTTCCATAATTTAGATTTTGATTTATGTTGTAATTCAATCCACCCATGACAGAATGTTTACTTTTAAGGCAGTGATGCACAGGACATGTAATGGGTTATGTATCCCATAAAATAGCTGGGGTAGTTCATGGCTGACTTGCATTCACTGGAATTGAAGCTGTGTGTACTCAGCAGTACATTATGCAAAAGACAGCTGGTGTAGAATTTACTTCAGATTCTCAGTGTTTGCACAGTGGTTCATCCGTACTTTGTACCAGTTTGATTTGACACTGACTGGACCGTCTGTGTTATTCTTTTCATTTGTTGTTTCATAAACATCTTCGTTGTAGTTGTTTTGTCTACTCCACAAAGGTATACAATGTGACCATTTAAACTGGGTATTGTCTAAACTTATCAGCCCCAAATATGATAGATACATATACTTTCAAATGGGTTTCAGCAAATTCTTCAGTACAGTTTTTGGGGAGGGGGGAGTGTTATTTTATTGAAAGTACTGAACAGTCATAAGATAAGCTTTAGAAACAGTCCTTTCAATAAAATAGAAAAATTAAAATTCAGTAAGGAACTGAATCAAGACTGAATCAAGAGCAATTTTTTTTCTAGGTTGGATAACAATTTCATCATGATAGTTTGCAGAGCAAGACAAAAAATAGAAAAGAAAAAGCAGAAGGATTATATGCATGAAATTAAATGTGTTAATATGTATGGCCATCCTTTGGCAATGAAAATACTGTGGTATATTTTTTAAAGAAAAAATAATATTAAAAAACAAGTTTGGGGTTCATTTGCTTAATTTAGATGACAAACCCTTGAACTCGGTGTCTTTGTATGGCCATGATGAATAAGCAGTCATTTCTTTGGTAATTGCTTGTATGGAGACTCAGAATTGCTACTATTGAACAGATTATATTTTTTTAGCTTGAAAAGGTCAAATTAGCCTTATATAAAATATATTTAAACAAACACAGGTGTCTCTAGCATAGCAGCAACCGTTGGATTCCCAGAGGCTATGGCTTTACAACATGGTATTTTCAACCAGTTTCAACTTTCATATGAGCTGTAAACAAAGTTGGGTATTTTTGTTTGTTTTACTCAGCTGGAAAGTCATCGATTCCAGGCAAGACTACAGACCCAGAATAAATCAGTGCATTTCAGAAACACTGATGAATTTATTTGTATTTCTTCAAGAAATGTCCCACTTTAAGGAACAAAACCCTGGCAAGGTAAGCACTCCCAAGTGAGATTAACAGTTCTATATGGTTTAATAAAAAGGTGAAATAAATTTTAAAAAAACAAAGAAGCCTGCAAGCAGAAAAATTGAAAAATAAAATGCACATTCTGATACATTAAGTCATGAGTTTCTGCTAACTTTTTTGTGCTGTGGAGAACATGGGTAGGGAGTCAGTGAGAAAAGCTGTTCACAGTAAAGTTTATAGCAATACAGTCCTTTCCTGTGCAGCTGTTGGAACTTCACCAGTTATTCCATGGACTTTTTAAAGGAAATTTAAAACATAACAATTTAATAAAAACTTTAAAAAGAAAAAAAAGTCATATAGGCACGTACTTGAACATAAACATTTTTTTCCCCCTCAAATAACTGTAGTCTTCAGGAATAGCTGCACAAGTATTTAATGTAAGAAGAGAGTTCCTCATATTTTATTGTGATAACTTTTCTTCTATACACTTATAGTTGGTGGTTTTCCTTTTTTTTACTGGAAAGACTGAGCTGGAGAACCCAGTTCATGAAGAGGCAAGCAAGAATAAGGTTTTTTCCTTCCAGCTTGGAAGAATATCATTATTTGGTTCTAGTCAAAAGTGAAGCAGGTTTTTTTTCCCCAAAGAATAATATAAATAATGTAGAAGTATATTATGGCAATAGTAGATTTCATTTTTATATTTGTATTGCTAAATACAAGTTAAAAGGAGATTCGGAGGCTTTTTCTCCTCTTTTAATCTTGGTTAATTTTACCACAAAATCTTCCCTGAAAATATGCCATTCAGAATTAGCAAACAGAATGTATGTAGTACCACACTCAAATATTAGCAGTTTAGACTGAAAATACAGATGAGCAACAGGATGAAATATCTTTAAACAATGAATAAATTATACAAAGAGGAGTTATATGTTTGGACAATAAATAAATAAATATACTTAAAAGTATATAAATAGTATAGAAATAAATATACTTTGGAGAATAAATGTACTTAAAAGAGTTATGTATATAATGAAGTAAGGAAATGCAGTATCAGTATACACAATCCCATAATTCTGTCATGTGGTAACATGACACAGTAACTGTATGTTAAGGTATATCTAATAAGGGTTTAGAAAAGCTAATTTTGACAGCATGTTTTCCCTTCTTTTTCCTGACCTCATTCTCTAAGTCATGTCATTATTTTACTGCTATAATTAGAAGCAAATTAGGCAGTGATGCTGTGTACAGAATTTTTCTGAAATAGCCATTTTATTGCTGTTTAGCTCCAAAAGCAAATAGATTCTATCTGTAAACTTCCAACAGATTAATTCTGTACTCAGCATTGTGCTGTTGTGAAAGATGCACTGTATGTCTCAGTCACCACAAAGACCAAATCTTGAATTTTATATTGAAAATTCAGCTCAGTCTTGTCATTGACAGGGATGCTAGAGTAGCCAACAGGCATCAAGAGAATGCTTGCCAGCATATGAGAGAAAACAGTTTCACGAAGTAACACAACAGGGGAGAGAACTGTAGCTATAGGAAGGATGTTTTGATTTTGTAAGCATGCAGTAAGTATGTATTGTAATATTGCAATTAGTGAGTTGTTTTTCCTACATATAAACTGTTCAGTCTTTCTTTTTCTAATGAGGGTGAAGTTTCTGGTAATTTTAGCAATAGCCGTGAGCTTGTTAAACCTTCACAGTAAATGAATAAAAATAGCATGTTTTTATAATAGAAGAGGGGATGCATCCTAATTAGTCAAAATGGAATGTTTGATGCTTATTTTTACCAGAAGCTTTAAAAGTATTTCCCAGTTAAAATGAAAATCTTCGAATTCTAGTTATGATTTAGCATGAAACATTTTTCTTTTTAACAAAATTATCTAAACAGTTAAATAGTGAAAGTGTTAATGGTTAATTTTAATGTTTTTACCAGTTTTGCCTACTAGTCTGCAGCATATGTACATTTTTCACTGTCTTGGGAAGTTACATTCCTGGAGTTGTCCTCTCCTATGTCTTGTGTAAGTATAGTCTCTTTTTCAGTCATGATTTGTGTGTGTGGTTTCTTCATTATTTGATCTCTATATAGGAAGTATTTATTTATTTATATCTATTTTCACACACATACAAGTTTCCAGAAAACTCCAATCTCTGTGGGACAGGATGCTGTCCAGAGGGACCTGGGCAGGCTTGAGAAGTGGGCCCCTGGGAGCCTTAGGAGGTTCAACAAGACCAAGTGCGAGGTGCTGCACTTGGGTCCAGGGCAGCCTCCAGTATCAATGCAGGCTGAGGGATTAAGGGATTGAGAGCAGCCCTGCTGAGAAGGACTTGGGGGTGCTGGTGGCTGAGAGGCTGGACATGACCCAGCAATGTGCACTTACAGCCCAGAAAGCCAAAATTGTATCCTGGACTGCATCAAAAGCCGCGTGGCCAGCAGGTCAAGGGAGGAGATATACTCCACTCTACTCTACTGGGCTCTGATGAGGCCCTGCCTGGAGTACTGCATCCAGTTCTGGATTCCCCAGGAAAAAAAAGACATGAACATGTTGGATCAAGTCCAAGGAGGCCACCAAGATAATCAGAGGGCTAGAGCACTCTCCTGTGAAGACAGGCTGAGAGAGTTGGGGTTTTTCAGCCTGGAGAAGAGAAGGCTCCAGGGAGACCTTTTTGTGGCCTTTCAGTTCTTATAGGGGGCATATAAGAAAGATGGGGACAAACATTTTAGCATGGCCTGTTGCATTAGGACAAGAGGTAATGGGTTTAAACTGAAAGACGGTCAATTTAGATTAGATATAAGTAAGAAACTTTTAACAATATTTTGTCACAAGGAAGTCAGCTTACTATTTTTTCGGCATGTTGATTCCGGCACAATGTTGCATAATTATGTTTTCTCAGGTCGAGATAACAAAATCAGGCTAAGTCAAGATGATGATAAATGATATAAAGATCATAAATTGTACCTTACTGAAAAAAAAAAAATTGTCAATTGATAGGAATGCAATGGTATTTTCTGTGATGAGTAAGAATGGCTGTTGAAAACTGAATTGGACATTAACAGTTTGTCTGATATGGTCATTTCACAGTGCATTTTTATGTAAACTAATTGTATTATGTAAAATTAGTAGTTATCATATGCAGAGGCATTGTTTAAGCTTTATTAATTTCTTATACAGCGATATTTCAATGCAATTTTTCTCTGTCTTCATTTTTGTCACAGTATTGTGTGCCTTTTTGTGTCCCTTCCTTAAGTGCAATGAATTTGGACAGAAAGTGTACAGCAAAATTAAGGCTGTTCTGATGAAACTAGATTTTGGAATAGTGGAATATATCAACCAGAAGAAAAAAGAGAGATTTGGTGAGTAATTAATTATAGTCCCAAATATTGTATTTCTGTATGCAGAGAAAATTTTGTTCACTTTGCAGACAGTTTGGTTTGTCCTAAGAAGCCAGTTGTAAAAATATTTCTTGCTTTTGACCTTGGTACTGTTATTAGCTTTATAAGGGGTGACAGTGTATGTCAGACGTCTGGGTATAACAAAAATTACTATGGAGAGAAGCAAGGCAAGCTCTTCATACTTTATTAGATGTACTGCTTGTAATTTTCTGAAAAAACTTCTTGCTGTAAGCATGCAATGCTTGTAACTGTTTAGACAAGGCAAACTTACCCAGGACAGAGACTCACTTAAGGGTCTCAAAATAAGTGCATAACAGAATTTTCAATAAGAGACAAAACTCTCTTCTGGTATCTTAATCCTCCTTGGTTTCTCTCCCCACAGCAGAAAAAATTTGTTTTCTTCCTCAAATACTCAAAAAGCATTAAGAACTGCCATAGGATAGTAGCTACAAGTTAATAAAAATATTTAGGTGGAAAGGGGAGAAATCAATTTAAAACAAAATTTCAACTATCTCACCTGAAATTTTCCTAACATTGGAAACTTTGAGATTTTAAGCAATAAAGCTATTTCAAGAAAAATAGGTATCTGAACAATATTATGTTTAGTTTGTTTTTTTGTGCACGTTTGATAATTAAACCTTTGTAATGTAGTCCATTACTTGCAGGTAGCCTACCCTTTTTAGTTAGTTTACATCTGCTTCTAAAACATGCATTTCTTGTAACCATTAACCATGCAATGTGCTGTTCCTAGACCCAATGAGAACCACCGTCTGTCTTTTCCCCTTCTCTTATGTGTAATGTGGTAGTTGCCAGAAATAAGGAATAATGCATTGAAAATTTTCCTTCATGTGTTATTTTACATTGCTCAGGTTTTTTAAGTGAAACTGGCAGAGGAAGAGTTTAGACTTGTTTCATGAATTCCATAAGCCAGCACTGGGAAAATGATTGAGGTTAGATGCGTTCTTTCCTGCATCTTGCCCTGCAGTTTAATCTAATCCAGTCAGGGTCCCCTACCTTGCTTTGGCACTTGGGTTCACCCCATATGTTCACAAGCCCTTGTGCTGGCACAAGAGAGGAAAGAGCAAGTTGCAAAAAGAAGCAACCAAGAATACTCTGACTCTGTGTTTCGTTTCATATCGGTTTAAAAGATTCCCAGACAGAGGAGGTGAGATTTGTGTCTCTGCTCATCTGCGAAGACCAACATTCTCCCAGATTTCAGAGGGTTCTTTGCATATGACTGTGAATGCAGGGTAGCTGGGCACAAAGAAGAAGGGTTTAGTAGTGGATGAAGATTACATGCTATTATCCAGAAAATTGCATGTTCTAATGTAGAAGTAATGTGGTGGGATAACTACACAGCCTGTTCTAGCAATATGTTAACCTGTCCATTGTACCAGCAGTGGAGTTTAAAAGATAGACATTTATTGCCAGGACAGGTAACATGGTGAGCAACTCCTGAAGGAAGTACAATGCAGGTAAAGAAATTTGTTGGAATGCGTTTCAGAGCAACGTTATCTCTCCTGCTTTGGCTGCTGCACAACGTCTTTTGATAAGTATCCAGTCTCTCAGTCAGCCTTGTTTCCCTCACCTGAGTAGCATATTACGTTAAGGAGGCACTGCATCAGCAGGTGGAAGGTTATTGTGCTACACAAGCTGTGTGACAGAGAACACACACTGAACCTGGAAATCCATTGTCATGAGTAGGATAAAAAATATATTTTTTTTCTTTCAGAAACAGCAAAAACAAAACCCACAGAAGATGACAGTGAATTAGACATATCAGCTCTGTGTCCTAAGGTGACTTTTTTTCAGTCATCCCTGTCTTGCTTTTAAGATCAATATAGATAATGGGAGACTATCTAGATTACTGTCTCTGTTCTTCTGTGGAAGACTTTAACCTGTCCAGAAGGCTGTGTTCCTGAACTAAGCAGTATGTTTTAGAAGTGATTCATAGTCTCCATCTTTAGGCTTATGCTAACTGACTTACTGCATTTATGACTTCTGGCCTTCAAGGTAATGGTTTAATATGGCCTACTGAGCTAAGAATGTGTTTATTTTGTATTGGCTGTAGAATGATTAAAATATTTTAATATTTAATAGCAAAGGTGGTTATTTTTATTTGAAACAGTGAAATTGCAGTTAATGTTTATCAAATTAAAATGTAAAAGGGAAACATTCATAGAAACCCTACATAATTTGTCAGATACTTTTGTAATCACTTGTTTGTTAATTTTCAATGCTAGTGTAAATACATATATTATCTATAAATATCATTCTAGATATGTATTGGAACACTCAAATATCTCATTTTTCTCTTAGTACTCCAAATAACTGTATGGCAAAGGTTTTTCTATTATAATCAGAACACTGATTCATATAAAAAAATTCATCTTAATGGAAATTATTATGCAGTATTTGATGAGTAGTGTATAAAGCTTGACTTTGACAGTGATCACTCTGAAGGTGACTTTGTATTCTGGAAACAAAAAATCCCATGGGATATGTTTGTAGCTGACATAATTGAATATTGTTGGATAAATTAGGAAAGGATAATATTTTTCTATTTAACTAATTTTTTATGGTCTTACAGGCTGGTTTTTTTGATCCAAGTTTACTTGTTTCTTTACATTTATGCATATTTTGTACTTGCAGGCTCATTCTGCTTTTCTTACAGTAGGATATTACTGTCAGAATGAATAACTGGAATTTTTTATGCTTCTTTAGTATAATACAGCTTTCAGTGATTACAAAGAGGGATGCTTTACTTCTAGGCATTGTATACTATTATTTTCATGTTTCTACAAATAAAGCTTAAATAGGAGGCGATTCATATTGCTGTGGCATACAAGAGGGATTTTTTTCAGTATCTTAAGCGTTGGCTTCCTATAGTGTGACCTTTTTGCACGTAAGAATACCATGTATGGAACTTTTTTCCATGTAGGTCAGTCCTGCAGTCATTGCCAAAGAGCTGTCAGTGTCTGACACAGATGTATCGGAAGTATCTTGGACCGATAATGGGACCTTTAACTTATCTGAGGGGTATTCTCCACAGACAGACACATCTGATGGTATGTAATAGCTTCATCTGTCTTATCAATGAATTTCAGTCATGCAAGTTGCCTGAAAATTATTAGAGAATTTGAGGACAGAGGTTTTTTGAGTTGTTACTTTCCACCCTGAAATGAATTTAAGATTAATGTTAGTGTTTTGTATAGTTTTGGATACATTTTTTTTAAGAACTGTCCTCATCTTAAAAATAATAATGTACATCAGCAAGTGTCTAAATAAACCAGTAGTGCTGGGTAAGACCAACACACTCAATAGCTGCCAGATTTACCACTCTCTTCCACCAAACCTTTTAAGCAAGTAAACCTTTTAAGTTAGTGCCAATGCTTTTGTGGCTAAGCTAAACAAATAAAAGCTAAGGAAGAAAAAATGAATACTTTGACTTGTTAAACAGCCAATTAAGGAAAGTATGATTAGATCTTACTACTAGAATGCAAATGAAGAGAGCCAGCAATGAGCCTCAATTAGATGTGAAGACTAAGACTAGGAAAAGATTCTCAAGCACTTGTCTTGATCTTGACCAGATCAAAGTTTTTACTTTTTACAGTCCAAGCTGTCAGTTAGCACTTTGCCTGAATAAAGATTACAGACGACAGTAGTTTGGTTGTTACATACACATCTCTTATTATCTTAATTATCTTAATACCACTCTTATCTGTGGATCTGGTCCTCTGCCTACCTTGCATTTCTCCTAGAAAAATGTCACTGTAAATGACAAGAAGGGTGATACTACTTAGTGGCATTATACATGCCAAATTAGTAATTTAAATTATTTTCTTAATCTTTCAAGTTGTAAATAAGACAGCATTGTACGATCACAGAATCATAAGTTGTAAAGAGCAATTGTTGTTCATCTTACCTAAACTCCTATTCAAAGCAGGTTCAAAGCTTCTATTCAGAGCGTTATGAAGTTTCTCAGGGCTGTGACCATTTGAAATCTGAGCATCTTCAGTGGCAGAGATTCAGCACCTCCCTGGACTGCCTTTTTCAATATTTGCTCACCCTCACAATGAAAAATTTTTTATAGTGAGTCAAAATTTCCCATGTTCCAGATCGTATCAATTTACTCTTGTCCTTTTACTGTGCACTTTCTAGGAGATTCAAGCCCATCTTCTCTATACCTTCCCATTCGGTAGTTAAACTATCTGATTTCTCCTCTACCACCTACTCTTAGGGCCAAACAAAGCCCATTCTTTCACCATCTACTCATACATCCTGTTCTCCAACCCCCTAAATAATCATGATGGCCCTTCAGGGGACTCAGTCCTGTCTATCACTGTCTATCTTGGACAGGAGAGGTCAAAACTGGACAAAGTACATCAATGTGTACTCTCAGTTGCTGAATAGAGGGGGAAAATCCCTTCCATTGACTTTCTGCCTTCATTTTTGCTACTATAGCTCAGTAGTTGGCCTTCCTTGCTGGAAGGACATACTTGCTGTCCACAGGTCTTTTTCTAGAAAGCTGCTTTCTGTCTCATTGCCCCCAGCCTGTACTGCTGCACAGGTTATTCCATCCCAGATGCAGGACTTCACATTTGCTTTTGCTGAATGTCATGATCTTCCTTTTCAGCCTGTTCCTCCTGTTGAGGTCCCTCTGAAGGCACCCTGACCTCCAGAATATCAATACACCTGCTCCACAGCAGTTGCTTTCTGGCTGTGAACTTGCGGAGAGTACGCTCCGTCCTGTCATCCAAGTCATTAATAAAAACATTGAACAGTGTTTTGTTTCAGGACCTTTGACATACACTGATAACCAGCCTCCAGTTGCACCTTACAGTGTTGATCACAGCCTTTAACCTTGTCAGTCTGGACAGTTTTCCACCCGCCTTACAGTTCCCTTACCCCATTCGCTCACCAGTTTGGCTTTAAGGATCATGTGGGAAACTGTGTTCAAGGCCTTGCTAAGTGAAAAATAAACAGCATCCACTCTTCTCCTGTATGGAATATTTCAGCAAATGGGACATACACAAAAGTACAAGACCAAATGGGTTGCACCTAAGGACTGGCTCATCTCCTTCCAAAGCTCTGTGCATTTGAGCCACCACTCCGCCTACAGCACAGCCCTTCCTCCTCACCCTCCCAACCTGTCTTTTCCAAAGAAAATGGAGAAAATAACATATGAGACACTTTTAGGATTTATTTCCTTAGCCCTTGTAAATGGTCCTACAACAACTTCCTATTGCTTGTTTTCATAGAAAGTAAGTTCTAATTGATTATTTTTTACCTTCCTATACAAATACTAGATCAAAGTATTCCCTTGTACTCATTTAGGCCTCTTCCACAGGCCATGTACTCCACAGTATGTTTTACACATTTCTAATGATAAATATTTGTCATTAATGCAGTCATTAAAATTTAATGTTTTATTTGTTTACATTCTGCTTTTTATTCTCTTGAAAACCTGAAACAATCCTGATCATCTATAGAGTTTCCATTTTCTGTTTCCTATTTAATACAAGTATTGACCAAGAAAGGAAAAAGTTAGAAATTGTCTTTACATTGGTTTTATATCTTCATTTAAACACAGAAACATTGGGTTTTATTATTCTAGTGAATATTAAAAGCTTGTGACACATCCATACATAAATTACATATTTGTAATTTATTATGAAGAAAAATAGTTAGGGATCTGTTGTCACATCATAAATTTTAGGACTTGATGTGGTTGGTATATTTAGAAATAGCTATGCTAAAGATTTCCATGGTTTTTTTCACAGCTAGATACCACTTTAAAAAGGTATTTTGTTCAAAGAGTTAGGTCGATATCAGGTGATTTGTGGTACTGTTTTTTCGACCTCAAAACCATTTTATTGTAGATGTCACACAAAGCTCCTTTGCTTGTGAAAACTACTAAGTATAGATTAGTAAATGTATTCAAAGGAAAACTTACTAACTGCATTTTTACATGTGGCTGGTTTTTTGGGAAACCTTTTGTGAGTGCTAACACTGTATTTCCTTCTGTTAACCCTGTAATAGATTTTGACCGACCTAGTGATCATGAAGAAGCTTTCGCTAGAGATCTTTTAGAATTCCCTTCTTTAGAAAATGGTGCCGGAACAAATGATGATGATGACTCAAGCATCGGAATGCCCATCCATCAAAAACGAAGAAAAGAGCAAACAGATTTCAAGGTGGATCACGCTTCCAGACAGAGTAAAGAGAGACCACCCACTGCAGGGTTGTCCTTGCCTTTGACCAGTGACCAAACCTTTAATTTAATGAGTGGAATTGCTGGTGATGTCATCACAGCCGCGGTGTCTGCTGCCATCAAAGAGCAGTTGCAGTCCACACTGCAAGCTCCCTCACATGCAGCACCCAGTTTGAGCGAGGAGACAGACACAGAGGAAGCTGATGATTTTGAACTGCTTGACCAGTCTGAGCTAGAGCAGATTGAGAAAGAATTGGGACTTTCACAAGGCCAAGAAGCTGAATCCCAGGAAAAGAAAAAGTCTTCAGGCTTTCTTTCAAATCTGCTTGGAAGTCATTAACCTGGTAACATAGAAGAAATTAAAAGTAAAACACAAAAAAATCATCAAATGCAAAAAAAAAAAAAAAAAAAAAAAGGAGGAAAATTCTGAGCTGTAAGCTTTAACTATCCCTTTAGATGTGTTGTTATAATTTCCCTTATGCAGAGTGAATTAATTGGATAAATATCAGATGATACTGATAGTTTAATGTTTCTGGTAGTTATACCTCAATGTAATAGCATGGAAATGAATTATCTGTCCACTGTTTGGTTACAGATGAGTGTTGGAGGTCAGTTGCTCAAACGAGTTGGGGAGAGATTTCTTCTGTCTTTCTGACAACCATTTATTTTGGGGTCCTGAGCCAAATTTTCAACATCAGCAATTTATTTACTTGTTTGCCAATCCTGTAATACAACTAATGACTCACATAGCAAGGGCAAGTTATCAGAGGACTGCAATGAGATTAAGTACATCTCACCTCCTTCAATCATACCAAAAAGTATGGATCCCTGCAGTTAGGATTATGTGTAGTGCATCTACTGTATATGAAACACATTAACCAGCACAACTCTAGTTTAAATATGTATGCAACACTATAAAAGAAAACTTGATTTCATACTTAAAACCTTTGAATTATTTTGGATGTGGTGATGCATTTCCAAGTTTTTTGCTGTTATAGGCTTGTAGAGTTGTAAAGTGGCATGTTATTTGACTGACCACCTGCTGTGTTCTGTGATGGAGTCTGGTCCATGGCAGTATTGCCCATGTGAAGTCAGCCAATGAATTTTTATATTTAAAAGTTAATATTGTGTAAACTGAACAACCTTTATGGGAGCAGGTGAAGGTAGTTATTGTTCGGAGTAAAGGTTAAAGGTTAAAAAAAGCATAAAGGCTTTTTTAGGTGCCACTTCCTTAATTCAAGATTCTGTAGGTTTTGATTTGGTTTTTTTTTCACAGGATAGCTGCTGCCACTTGCAACAAAAGTTGTGTTGCAAGCTGAATATTTTAAGGTACTTAAAAGTATTTGGTAAGGTCATTTCCTAGAGAAGACACTCAGAATCTTCTTCTTGGCATGTAATTTAAAACAAAAAAGAATTTGTTTAAATCATTTGCTGGTTTAAAGTCCACCCATGCTGAGTAAGTGGCATGGGATCTTAAGCAGATAACTTATTTTTTTAGGGCTTTTTTGTTCACTTGTAACAAAACTGAGTTGCAATACCAAGCAATAGTAATCCAAGAAATAGGAAGAAGTAAAGCTAGTTTTTTTAATGTGATGTAAACCATTAGTGATGTTGAGGGACCATGTCAGCTGCTACTACTACTTAAGTAAATTTCCATTTGCTGGCATTTGAAGAGGTGAATACTGTCATCTAGGACCCTCAAAAAGTACAGCAACAGATGATAAAAAATCTTCCACTAACATATGTGTGTAGGTAAACCTGTGGTTAAAGTTAACTTCGTTTTGTATTTTTTTTTCCTTTTGAGATGAAAAAATAGGCAGAAGGCCAAAAAGAGTATAATGAAAAGAAAGATGCTGAGAATTTTTGACACTAGCTTTATCGTTGCTTGTGCTTTTCTGTCAGTAATGCATATTGACTGTGTCTGCTGTCCTTTACCAGTAAAAAGGTAAGCCTGTGCCTTCATTAACAAATACATTATGAAATAAGTGGATGCTGGATATAGATCCTACAAGATGCAGCTTTCAAAACTACAGTATCTTAACATCTGGGTTAACATTGCATTATCTTAAATTCTGAGTTTATGGAAATCATTAACAGCCATGGCCCACATCAGTTCCACAGCATTGGTTGCTAAGTTTCCTTTTTAGCTTTCCCCAGCCTGTCCTTCTCATTTGAAAAAAAAACAAAACAAACAAAAAAAACCCCCAAAAAACCCCAGGCAAAATTAAAAGAAGTTTTGCTGGAAAATTTAGTGAGTTTAAAGACCATTTAAATTTCTTGGATGACTCAAAAGCGTCATTTCGTTGCTGCATGTTTAGGATAATCTGTATAGTTAGAGGAGTACAAATCCAAGTTGCTGATGGAACTTTGTAGGACACCTGAACAACTGTGTGCTTCTTTATCCAGGAGTTCTGGTGCCAGGAGGGGAAACAGGCTGCAGGACAGAGGGGTATGAGGGAAGGAGCAGTCTTTCACGGGCTTTTCTGGAGCGGATTGATGGGACAGACTAACTGGCTGTCAATGGTGGCTTTATAACAGTGTGCACTTTATTGTTGTTTTATGAAGAATACTTGTGGTTATAAAAGTACATAAAACAGGGGCACTCTTCTAGAATAATAGATTAGATCAGGAGGAAAAGCAGTTGGAGGATATTCCTGGACTTTTTGTAAATTACCCATTTTCTGGTTTCAAGACAGGTAAATAGATTGATTTTTCTCTGATACAAGTCTCACTTTTTCCCAGAAAGAAAAAAGAAAGCAGAACTTGAAAAGAAAATCATTCAATTTAGGGACATAGTTGCTTATTTGAGTGTCTTTAGAATTGTATTTTTCTACTCTCATGGTAGTTGATTACATTCAAGCCCCTAAACTTTGTGTAATGGGAAGGAGGTAATTCTGTAACATCTAATATTCTTCCTCAGGTAGTGAAAAGATGCCTCATTTTCTGCAGGAAATGATCTCTTCCCTCCCAAAAAAATGCATGTAAGAAACACTTTGCTCGGATACGATACATTCCACTGCCAGCAGTTTGACAGCAAAACACGAAGAAAATGTTTCTCTCCTTTGTGGATACCTTCTACACTGCCTTCAGTTGGAAATCCCTTGAGAAACCTTCATTTTGCTGTATTCTAGCAGCAACCACAAAATAGCAGTTCCTTAAAAAATTCCTCTCACAATGGTCCACAGCATCTTTCCTACCTAGCACTGTCATCACCTTCTCATCTTCCAAACTGAATACATGGGCAAAAAGACAGGCAAGTGAGTATGAGGTAGTAAATAATTTTGAAATACTCAATTTTTCCAGGGAAAGCCTGCTTGCATGCGATTTCCAGTCAAAAGGCCTACAGGCAGCGTGGAGGGCATAGTGTGAGCAAGTGCCGTGCGGTAACACAGCATGTGATTTTGCCATGGGATCGGTACTGCTTGTTATGTGGACTTCTCTTACCTGGCAGTGAAGTGCTCACACTCCCTTGCCTTGTAGTGGCTTCTTCATGCATCCTGACTGGGAGAAAATGACGTGTGTCAGGGCAGCATCTCTGGGATGTGGTGCAGTCCTTCATACTCAGAAAATTTCCCCTTGTGTCAGTACATGCAAGAGACAGGGAGAGGGATCACCATCCGATCGATGGCCATGGGTGTGTCAAATCCAGTGCAAAAGCACCTGTTTTCAGCACATGGGGTTTCCATGTGTAGGCACCACACACCTACTCACCATTCTTCCATTTGTTCAGGAAAAAAAATACTATTCTATGCAAAGGAGAGTAAATTATTGCAACCCAAAGTAATAGGATCTGAAGAGATACTCGTTCTACTTGTTCTGTGTTCGTTCTGGGCTTTTTCCAGGCTGTCCCAGCCTTCTGAACAAAGTCCCTGTGGTCTTCACATGCATTCTCAGCACACAAGCAGCGTCACAGTCTGTGAGTAACCCCCACCCGGGCAACCAGAAACTGGAGAATTACAAAATGTCTTTATTTAAGTATTCTGCAGCACTTTACCTGCCCAATCACTGTTTTGTAAACATGGAACTGTTATATTGATCGTTTGTAAAAGCATTTAATAAATATGTGTTAGTTTTTATCTTTCATCATCTTATCGTGTGTTTGTTCCCCAAAATGGAAGAGGACTCTGTAACAACAAGCAGGGTGACCTTAACGCCCTCTACAACTACCTGAAAGGAGGTTGTAGCAAAGTGGGAGTCGGCCTCTTCTCCCAGGGAACTAGTGATGGGACAAGAGGACATAGTCTTAAGCTGCATCGGGGAGGGGTTAGGTTGGACGTGAGGAAGAATACTTTCACTGAAAGAGTGATCAGACATTGGAATGGGCTGCCCAGGGAGGTGGTGGAGTCACCGCCCCTGGAGGTGTTTAAGGAGAGACAGGACGTGTCACTCAGTGCCATGGTCTAGTTGACAAGGTGGTGTTCGGTCACAGGTTCGACTCCATGGTTTCAGAGGTCTTTTCCAACCTAATCGATTCTGTGAAAGTAAAACCCCTTCAGCGGAGGTACCGCCGCTCCCGCATGCGTTCCCGGGCACTGCCCGCTCTCGCGGCCTCCCGCCGCCCGGGGGCAGGAGCGGGGCCCGGCCCGGCCCCTCCCGCCGGACGCTGCGCGGCCGCTTCCTGCTCGTCCGTCCCCCGGCGGCGGCACCCGGGACCCTCTACTCCGCCCGCCCCAGGTGCGTGTGCGGGGCCGGCCGGGAGCACGGGTGGGATGCGGAGGGGTGGGATGGGGCGGGCCGGGGCGGCCCGATGGGAATGGCGGGGAGGCGGCGCGGCCGGGCCGGCTGCGCTCCCTTGGGGCAGAGGCTTCCTGTGAGCCCGGCCTGGCCTGGAGGCTCCCGGCTGCCGCCTGCGCCACGTCTTACCTCTCATTTTATTTATTTTTAAAATTTCTTTATTTTAGTTTTAAGTTTTGCCCGCATTTCTGCTGTCCATATAGCGAACACACACACACACCCCGCCGGTGAGGCCTTTCTGCCTTGTGTCAGCCTTAGGGACACGGGCTCAGTTTAAATGCGGCTGAAAGCAGCACCCGTGACAAAGACCATGGGGGAGAACCCAGTTTGTCTGGCAGGGCTTGGCTGTGCCCTCCTGGGCTGCAGGGTTGTCAGTGCCGCGGGTTTCCTTTTCCCGAGCCCCACACAAGGCAGGACTCGAGGCCTGGGCCTGGTGGCCTGAAACGGGAGGTGAAAATGTAGGTGTGTCATGGGAAGTGGTGGTGCAACTACACAGGGTACTGCAGGGCCTTTTCCTGCTTTATGCAGCTTGAATTGTAAGCACTTCTCTGCTTAGTAGCCAGAGGTGAAGATTTATGGCTGTAGATTCTGTCAGTTTCATTCCTTCTCTTCTGCTTTTTGATTTTTTCGGGGTGTTTTTAAATAACCCCATGGTAATCTAGTGTGTGGCTACTGTCTGTGTCTCATGGACCGGATCAGGCTGTTCTGTCCCTGAGGTTTCTGCAAGGAGTTTGTGATTAACAGTCAACGTGGCTGTGCATCAATGGTTTGTAGCTGTAAGATTGATGCTTGGGCTGGGAAAAGGGCAGGGAGCTCTGCAGGTGGGAGGGAAATGCTTCAGGGAGCAATTGGGGTCCCTCAGTGGGCAGATGATACATTTTTCTCTGAAACACAAAAAGCATGTGTTACACTGAATGGATGCTTATAGTATTTCAAATAAAACAGTATGGCCTTTATTTTCTGCCTATCATTGTAGCATTAGAGATAACACAAGGAGTAAGTAAGGAGTCCAGTTGTTACAGAGTATGATGTTTCATAATGTGTCTTTTCACTAAGTATTTTTGACTTTTGCCACTGCTTCTCCCTTTTGGTAGCTTCTGGGAGGGGCTGCTCTTCCTCTGCCTGCTTTCAGAAGCTCTCATCCTGATGTATTATTTCTTTTTTGTTTTTCTGATTAAGCCATGGTTTCTCTAAATCAGTTAAAAGATGAAGGTGGTTTCTGTGATCTCCAGTTAGAACATGCATTTTTGCTCTTTGCTTTTGGAGCATTCAAGAGATTCCATCAGCTTTGTTTTAAGAAAAAGTTGAGTTTCATTAAGCACTGAGAAGAAAGGAAATGTGTGGCTTTGGAAAGGACTGAAAGCATCAGTGACAGGTCACTGTTCTCCAGTTGTCCTGTCACAGCCCCAGTAACATAGCTCAGCTGGATGGTTGGAAGTGGAGGAAGATCAAGGTTATCAGTGGCTTCAAGTGCTAGATCTGGGCATGACTGGCTGCATCTCCAGGTGAACAGCTCTGCAGCGTAAAGTGTTGTCAACATGCACTGCTCCAGAAGAGCTAGGAAGGCTTTATTTTTAAATGCAGTAACTTTTCTTTTTTCCCCATTTGGTAAGGCTGTAGAAAATGGAAAATAGACCTGAAAGCGGTTTTCCCTTTTTACCCTTATTTTGGAGCAATCACTAGTCTCCTCAAAATCTTAGAGTTGGCAGAACACAACCTTGTTAAGAACTTTTAATCTCTGATCTTCAGTGAAGAGTGCAGAGCTTTTGAAACACTGTTGCTGTGACTGGGAGCCCTCTTCTGTGTCTCAGTCCCGACAGGCGCAGTGAGTCTTTCTGCATCCAGAGCTTGGATACTCAGACGCTGCTGTGGTGTGGGTAATCTCTAGTAACTGCATCAAAGTTTTTTTTATAAGTTTCTTCTTTTGGTCCTGCTCGTGCATAACACACCCAGGGTGTCGTGTTGGGAGGTTTTTTTGTGGCTGTTACTTAATCTTTTTTAGCATGATTTTATTTTTTTCCAGCTTTCTAGTAATGGCAACCTACACTTGTATCACTTGCCGTGTGGCTTTCAAGGATGGTGACATTCAGCGTGCCCATTACAAAACTGACTGGCACAGGTACAACCTGAAGCGTAAAGTTGCTGACATGCCTCCTGTCACTGCTGAGAATTTCCAAGAGAGAGTCCTAGCGCAGAGAGCAGTAGCAGAGGAGCGAAACAAAATCACTGCCACTTACTGCACAGTTTGCAGCAAGAGATTCTCCACCTTCAATGCCTACGAGAATCACTTGAAGTCCAAGAAGCACCTGGAGCTGGAGAAGAAAGCTGTTCAAGCTGTTAGTAAGAAGGTAAAAATACTAAATGAGAAGAACCTGGAAAAGGGGCTGGCCCCAGAGAGTGTGAACAAAGATGAAATGAATACAGCTATTCAGCAAGCCATCAGAGCTCAGCCATCTTCCTCTCCAAAGAAAACACATTTATTTCCTAGTAATGCAAGTAGCTCTCCAGTGTCTAAGGAAAGTGCCAGCTTATCACAGAGCAGAGAGCGACCAGAAATACCTCCTCGACTGCAGTGGTTTGAACAGCAAGCAAAGAAGCTGGCCAAGCAACAAGCAGAGGAGGAAGAGGATAATGAAGAAGGTAAGGCAGTAAACATACGGACAAGGGATAACTTGGGGTAAGCCATGGTTTGTGCAAAAGCCTTCTGTAGAAGTGCAGTATTTTCCATCACAAAAGGTCTTGCCTGTTCCAGTGAATAAAGGTTTCTGTTGAAGGTCAGCCTGGAAAGCAGACAGCTGAAAAGATGAGAGCTTCAGAGTTTCCAGAAAAGGGTTATTTTTTAACCTGGATGCTTTCAGTGCTGTAGTTGACAGTGCAGCTCCAAACACATCTATTGGAGCGTTTGAATGGGGTGATTCAACTGTAGCAAGGGGACAGATATGAATGAGGTGGAACCTCATGCCAGCTTTGTTACTGAAACCCCTGTGTCATGTTACTACATCTGTTAGAGCAGTTTTGTGCTGCTGAAATTTCAGTTGCAGTTCAGAAAATCTGTTCTACAGGAGAAGAAACATTTACCTCTGAACATGCATCTTAACACCTAAAAAAGGAGTCAACTTGCACCTGTCTTGGATTAATGTGTTAGTCATAAATTGTAATGCTAAAATCTCAGTAGATTTCTGAATGTTAATTTTCCTTAAAGTGTTTGTCCAGAAATGTCTCTTATAAGTCAGGGTTTTAAAATTATTGAACTGCATCTTATACCAAAGATCTCCAGTTTAGCAGCATACAACGCTGGGAAGCACCCTGTTACCTGTTCTCAAACACTCTGTTGGCATGGCATTTTTTAGGGAACCAGTAGGGAAAAAGTACTGTGAAATGCTCACTGCCGCAGAGCCAAATTCCTTAAAAAATATTTCTGTACTCCTCTAGCAGTATGATCTGATGGCTTATCTGTTAATGAGCTTGGCAGTAATCCTGCAAATGTGTAGAATTCTTATTATAGCCTGGTATATACTAACATGTAACATCTGTGACAGCTGGGATTGTTCTCTGTTGTTAAAGATGTGTGTGTGAACAGGAGTGTGTTTTCCCTCACTGCTGAGTCACTGCTGAATATGAGTATTTTCCTGATGGTGTCAGAGTTGTCTTATTTTTAATGCACCGTTCTTGTGGTTTTGTGAATTAACTGCAAGGCATGGAAACAGCAATAAAGTGTTAATAGCTAAGAAAGCGGAGGGGAAAAAGTATCAGATCTGCCAATTTTTTTATGAGCAACCTTGTGCTTTGCTGTGCACCTTAAAATGTGTTTTTACTGGCAATGGTATATTCTTGCACCTGGAATTGACTGTGTGGCACTTAGCTGTAAGAACTGAAAATGCAGTATTTTCTGTGATGGCTTTTCTGATTTAACTGGTACTTGTTTTGCTTGGGAGAAGTAATCATATAATTTTGTTTTTTTTAAACTTCCTCTAAAAGACTGGGAAGATATGGATTCTCATGAAGACTTTGGCTCTGAAGAAGAGATGGAAAGTGTGGGAGAAGAAGAGGAGGAACAGGCAGAAGCTGAAAGCACGCCTGCTGTTGGGGCTATACCAGTCACAGACTGCTTGTTCTGTCCCCATCATTCAAGATCTCTCACAAAAAATGTGGCCCATATGACAAAAATTCACAGCTTCTTTATTCCAGACATAGAGTATCTTGTGGACCTCAGAGGACTAATCAAGTACCTGGGTATGCCTGTAAATTTTCTGTGTATTTTGGTCAGGATAATTATACACTATATTGCTTATTGTCATTTGGATATGACACCAAATGTTCTGTGATTTTTTGAGGGTGTTTCTTTGTATAAAATCTGAGTGCTGTCAAGTTCAGTATTTCGATGATGAGCAGGACCACAGACTTTCCAGGAGGAGTGAGAGAAAACCCCACTGAGAAAACGTGATTGTGTACTTTGTAGGTCTCACATAGTTTTCTAACGCTGAGAAAGTTATTCAGATAACATGAAATTTGGGACAAAATTCTCTTGCTGAAGTGTGCATATGAACTATATTGTCCTACTAATGAGCTGCAAGTATTTGCCTCATTGGTTTACTATACTTGTGAGAGAGCTAAAAACTAGGAAAAAAATTATCTTCCTTGAAGCCTACAAATAATGATGAGAATAAAATAATTTTGGAGTATCAGATAGAAAAATGTATTGGAAGTACAAAATGTGTTATTGATTATACTTAATGATCCATACCTTGTCACAAGAAATCTTTAAATGCACAGACTTGTCCCTGATGGGGCCATGTGGTCAAGGCACAGGAACAGCAGGGCTTTTCTGGAAATGAAAAGCCTCAATCTCTCTGCCTGTGAGCTGGGAGGGCTTCATTACAGAAATGTTAATTACTGACTGGGGAGGTTCTGTTCAGACCAATAGATGTACCATTGTTTTCTGCAGGAGAGAAAGTTGGCATTGGGAAAATCTGCATCTGGTGCAATGAAAAAGGGAAATCCTTCTACTCTACAGAAGCAGTACAGGCTCACATGAATGATAAAAGCCACTGCAAACTGTTCACAGATGGAGATGCTGCCCTGGAATTTGCAGACTTCTATGACTTTAGGTGAGGACGCTTTTCTTTGAGCACAGATGGGGACAGACAAAAGGAAGGCTAAATATTACAACAGAAACTATTCATTCTCAAAATTTAGTCCTGTGTCTGATACTTATTTTGCATTGTTGGTTCACCACTTTTCTAGGTAAGCATAACATGATTGGTTCTCCTCTTCTGTGATCACTATTACCAGTTCTACATGAAATTGTATTTTGAATTTTGTATGTTCGTTATTGAATATAGATTTCAGTGCACCAGAAAAGACCATAAAAGGGCATAACTGTCTCTTCTACTACCTTTGAGGCAGATTGTGGACTTAAAATCTACTGACGATTCCTAACACGTTTTTTGTTATGTAGCTGGAGTTTAACAGGACTGCTGTGATTTAGAGGTCTCTTGTGGAACTTTCTGTAACTTATCCTAAGCTGTGTTCATTTTGGAACACAGAAATACCTCATATTATGGTGACAGGTGCATTTAGTGGAGCTTCTGGGAGTGCTCTTTCAGTAGCTGTGCAGAGCCGGTGGGCTGCACTGTGATGGTATTTCACCATAAGTCACTGATAAGTGTGCAGCAGCAGAACCATGTTGAGTTATGGAATAGGGTTGGAGGAAGGGTGTTCCTTGTCTCCAGCCTCTATTCAAGGCAATTTGCTACTGGGAAGAACACCCACACCAGCGTAGGTAAAATGTGACAGTGTTTGTGGCTTGCTGTGCGTGGCAGTTCTTTTGTACGATGGGTCTGTATAGCTGTGGCTACTTCCACGTATAAAACATGTACTACTGCTCTTCCACAGGAGCACTTACCCTGATCACGAGAACGGGGAAGATGTGGAGGTGCCTGGAAAGCGCCCAGCAGAGAGAGAGTTGGATTATGATGATGACACCATGGAGCTGATCCTTCCTTCAGGTAGGCCATAGGGTTTGTGTTATACCATACTTTCTCTGCACTGCTCATAGCTGCAGCCATTACCTGCAGCAGAGGCCATCGTTGTGTTTTCTTTTGGGAAGGGGGAAGGTAATTTTGCATCTAAATTTCTTTGGGGTTATGTCCTTACCTTCCATTATTGTCACTGCCAAATAGTTCAACTTCTTCAGCATTGATAAATATGTGGACTGGGGCAGTGGATTCCTTTGCCTGTTTTACTTCTTCATTGACATGTGACTCTCATGGTTTTTCCATAACTTGTTTTAGTGCAGCTCGGAGAGGCTATAACTTAGGTTATCCAGTGTAGGGGTTTTTTTTGCAGAGAGCCAACTACCAACTACTCTAGTAAACTAGTTCTGTAAATAAATTAATTTATTTAAACAGCCTTTCTCTTGTTTAGCATTTGGCACTCTTGCTTGGTTTTTTTGTTTGTTTGGTGTTTTTGTATGAGGGGACCTCAGCCCTTTCATTCTGAAAAGTGCTGCCAAATATGCAGTTACACAAGATTTCCTGAATGTCAGCAAGTTACTTCCCTGGTTACTTGAAATGGCATTGCCTCGCTGCTCATTCCACTAATTAAAATTTTCTTTTCTGATAACTGTCTGTCTGTTACCTGAGCTAAGGCCCTCTTGAACCACAGTACTTCTTGTGTTTTTCCTTAAAGCAGCTCTTACAGTAATTACATTAAGTTTCTAATTGTCCTAAAATTTTTAAAGTTCTGGACCCTTTAAAAGTACTTCTTGGCATAGAGTTTTTCCGTAGTTTTCACAATGTGCTTGAATACTCCATTTCAGAAGCTCCTTCATGATGCATAATAAGATGTCCTCTCCTCTGAACAGGTGCACGAGTGGGTCATCGTTCTTTGATGAGATACTACAAGCAACGGTTTGGTCTGTCAAGAGCGGTGGCTGTTGCGAAAAACAAGAAGGCAGTGGGTCGGGTGCTGCAGCAGTACAGAGCTCTGGGCTGGACGGGCCAGGCAGGTGAGTGACAGCCTGAGGGCTTTGCAGAGGAGGAGCTTCTAGGACGTCATCGCTCTGCAAATGGATAGGCCGACTTTGTTTTACATGTGGGGTTTATGCAGTAGTTTGTCTTCCACTTGGTTCCTTTTCATTCCTCACATCCAAGCAGAGTAAGTTGCAGAAAGTTGCTTGTGTCTAAAATCCGGCACGGCTTCTGTGCAGCTTTGCATTTAGATGACCTCCTGAGATTTCTTGTTTTCTGCCTGTCCAAACCACTACTCTTGCTATTTAATCATGTAATATAAATCATGCTTTGACAGAATACTTTTCCAGTTGGGGAACAGTGGTGTGTTCTATATCCACTTTTGAAATAAAAGAATCAGGCTTAGGATGCAAAACAACCTTTTCCCTTAGTCACATTGGTGGATATTCATAGAGGGAACTGGCCTTTCCCCAGGGAAGAGTGAAAAGAAGTGTGCCAGTGTGGAAAGGAAAACCTATAGCTAACTGCTGATGTATGTGGACAGATCAGCTGGTTTGCATGTAAGTAGTAAGTAAGCTTAGAGACACTGATCCCTCTTTCTCTTCCTGCTCTTTCCCTGAAGGGGCCGTCTCCGCTCAGCTGCGTGATATGCAGTACCTGCAGAGAATGAAGGCAAAGTGGATGCTCAAGACAGGAATGAGTAACAATGCTACAAAGCAGATGCATTTCCGGATGCAAGTCAGATTCTGAATTCCCAAAAGAGCTGCATGGAACTGGTTATGGGAAGGGGGATTTAATGGTCTCTTGGTTGTGGATTCTGTTATTAAAATGGACCTGGTACCTGTCCAATGCTGATGTGTGTGCTGGTGTGCTTTCCTGTCTGAGAAGAAGAGAAGGGAACTTGTCTATTGCAGTGAAATGAGGGTTGGCCTAACTTAAAAATAAAATATCTTCTGTGGAATACGTGGCAAAGTAGTCATGGCTATGAATGACATGCATGCATAGTCTTGCTGCCCATCTTTGTGCAGCCCATTTCTGTGGGGCAGTTGACGTTGCCGTTTATCTGAATATCTTCAGTTTCCAATTCTACAAACTGGTTGAGGCTGAGAGAAGATCCTAGAGCCTCAGATGGAGTGTATTGAATGTTTTCAGTTGTGACGCTAGAGATATGTTAGCAGGGTGTTTTGGACTTCTAGCTGGCACTGTTGAGGTGAAAATTTCAGAGCAGAGGTTCATGGAAGGTTAAGTGATAATTGTTTGAAGAAATGCACTGATGGAAAATATAACTTCAGGATTAATATTGTCCTCAGAAGTTGACTGTAATTGCCTAGTGCTCCAGCTCAGGACTGGATTAATAATTTACAGTGCAGTTGTTTTACATTGAATGTAATGAATTTTCATTTTCTAAAAGCTGCTCAAAATTATCATAACTTTTAGACAAATGTCAATCAAAATTTCAGCTGATTTCCTGATTAGAACTGTGAAGAGTCACACTGTTGGTGGCAGCTTCTGTTGCTACCACTCAGTACTGGTGTTTGGTATTTGATTTTGTTTCATACAAGGGACATGTTGGCTAGAACGGAGGCCAGCTCTCCCACTTAAGCAGGAGAAGTGTTGCAGGCAGGTGTAGAGAAAACCTGCTTGTTGAAGAGCTGAGGCAGCAGCGCTGCTGTCAGTCCTGGTGTTGTAGGTCTTAAAAGTTTCCATGACTTTACCAGTTCTGACCTTCATGTAGGGAGGAGGTGGGCAGTTACCCCCAGAAGTGTGAGCTAGCTCATGAAGCTCGGAGCTGTAGTTCTGGACTCTGAGTGTATGTCACAGGAAATTGGCTGTTTGCTTGCCTGTCCGTTCATTACGAAGGCAGCTGCAGCTGGTTACAGTCAAGTTGCACTTCTGCATTTTACAGTTGCTCTGTATTCCCTAGTAGTGGCTTTCACTGGCGTTATTTCAATACAGGTTTTCTTCCTCACTTGTGAATAGTGTGTTCATGGTATCACTGAGAATAGTAGAGAGAGACTTTGTCCATTAACACTGTATTTTGACCACTTAAAGAAGTTCTCTAAAGTCTCCCTAAGGGGTAAGTTCAGAAACAGCAGTACCACTGCCGTATCAGCACTTCTGAGGGAGCAGTGTCTTTATGGGACTCTTAGGAAAGTGATAATTTCATGCATGCTTTGTGGGATTTGTTGTTTTGTGGATTTGTCTGTGGTGTTTTGTATGTTGGTGATTTTGGGGGGTTTTCAGTAAGTTCTACTGCCTTGGAAGGTTTTTTTGCTGTTTCTGCTTTTACTAAGAAGAAAGAACTTGAGCAGTAATGCAGGCTACAGGCTTGACACAGCATTTAAGAAGTCAACTGACTAATACATTAAAAAAGGTACAGATTTGAGTAAAAGGAAAACTGAAGCAGAGAGAATTTTCAAGAAAGGCTGTGTTCACATCCAAAATCTTAAACTAAAGTTGGGTTCATTAATTAATACCTCCTTTCTCCTGGCAAGGTAGAGTTACTTCCATTGTTTATCCCTAGCTGCATCTAGTGCACATTTGAATTTATTCTAGAGGGCTTGCTCTAGAGGGTTATTAGGCTTCACTCTCAAAGTTAGCAGTAAGATACCTGGTGTCAGCTATGTGACTCAAGCTATATGAATCTTTAGACACCATATCCCTTATTACAGTCATAATCTGGCCCAGCTTGCAATTCCGGTATGGATTTCTAGAACTGAGGGTATATCCTACATGTATTTTTCAAGCCTCAACATCTGGCCATCGGGAACTGCTTATATCTTTTTCTTTGGAGTTAGAGATTACTATCAAAGGGTCTTATGTTTCTGGACAGGTGAGATTGTCTTTACACAAAGGGCAAAATAAAATGCCACAAAAATGCAGAAACAGAAGGGTTAGACTTCTTAACCTGAATCTTGAAACCTGCAGAACTGGCTTTGAATACCAGTATAAGTCACCAGGGACCATCAAAGCAGTATTCAGCCCGGAGCTTTTGGAAAACACTCGCGGAATATACAAAACTTACATTAAAGACAAGAGAATTGTTCTGGAAGAGTCTTGGGCATAACCTAGTACAACAGCTAAAATCTTAGTGTTAAGTACTAAAGGAGTCTTGGCAGTGAAGGCAGAAATATAAGGAGATAATTGATCCAGTGACAATTTGCTTTACGGCCATAAGGTTCAGTCTGACGGTACATGAAGTTTGCTGCTCTGCTCTCCTTAACATGAAAGGGCACGAAAGGAAACTCCTATTCTCTGTGCAGACTTGCTCAAAGAAGCCTGTTGCTTATGAAAAGGTGAGGATTGCCTGAATTTCCTGAACAGTCTAGTTCAGAAAAAAATGCAAGTGAGCAAAAATGAAAATTGGTAGTCATTTTGCAGGTCACGGGGAAGCAGAAGTAGGTGATTGGTGTGATATGTACCTATGCTCCTGTCCTATACATCTTGTTGCACTTCAGTCAGAAGAAAATGGAGGAGATATATTGGAACCTATTGGTGTTTTACAGAAAGAATTTAAACACTTGGCTGAAAATGGGTGCCTTGGAAAACCAGCAGAGGGCACAGGAAAGCTTTTCCCACAAATGTGTTTACTATGAAAATAAGTAAAACCTAGTAAGAGTACATTCATGCATAACAGAGAAGGCAAAGCTCACCACTACCACGAGTTAAGATTAGCATTAGGCTTCTGTGAGATGAATTGCTATTAATATATTTATGTAGGTCCTGGGAGAGCATTGCTGGCACAGGGTGGCTGGAATAAGTATGAGGATTGTCAGCAATATTCAGCAACAGTGCTACAGTCTGCACAGCTTCTAGGTAACTCCAGCTATGCCAAAGTACCTGAGAGTGTTTTTATTAAACACACTTCTCAGTGTTGAGTCTTTTACCTCCCTGTACGAAGGACAGCTGAGGGCAGTTTTTTGTTTACTAAAGGAATTCCAAATATTGGTTCCCAACAAGGAGCTGTTTCTAGCTGTGATCTAGACTTGCACTTGTGCTCCCCTGCTCTAACCTTGCATTTTCTTGTTCTTACAATGAGAATAAAGTAAAATCTAGAGGCAACCAAGTAGATTTGAGACTATCTCTGGATCTAGTGGGTACTCTGGGGCAAGAATTTCCCGGCATGACTGTAATTCAGTGGGCGTCTCCTCCCAGAGGAGGAGATGATCTCTTCTCAAGCTGGTGCATTCATAGTAGGAAGGACTGGGAAGAAGCATAGAACAGGTACCTTATTCTGGACAAGGTTTCTTTGGATTCTGCCTGCCTGTCCATCCATTAACTGCTAAGTACTGAAACGATCCCAATGTTGCATCAGGCATTGCAGAATGAAGCAGCAGAATGAAAGAACTGGTGAAGCTGATAGAGTTTATCTGTACATCTGCTGTCTCCTTTTGGAAGTAGTTCTGTTTTGTACACTTCGGTTATCTAAAATCAACTCAAATGCTACTAGAGGGAAAAAATATGTCATTGTTATCTGGAAGGGAGGGGCTAGGAATGAGAGAGAAGCATAAGGGATGTAGAGTGGAAGAGACACAGGAGACTCAGATATTAAAACAGATTAACAGCTAATTATGCTAAAACTGCAAGTCAACAAGTAAAGATCTATTTAAAGGAAGCAGCCCCTTTCAAAGTGCATTATTGATCCCTAATCAGTTTCCACAAGGCAAAGGGCCTGAAATGTAAAGGAGTTGGACTGTTGCCCAGCTAACATCTGGTGCTTGAGGGGCATCTCACTGAGATTCTCTGCTACAACTTTTAAAAGTTATTTTTTATCTATTGAAATTGAGACATCCTGTGCTAATGGCCTTCATCTGCTTAGGGGTTTAGGCATCTTCCTGCACACTGGGCACAGTGCTGCAGATGGGAAACCACACTGCAGAGACTCAAGTGGGTTTTTATACTGTTACGACCTATAATAGATGAGAAGTTATAGGTAAGCTTTAGGGCACATTTGACTGAAAACTTAAAATATGTCTTAAACTCTTCGAATCTTCATGTTTAATTGCTTTAGTCCATCAGATTACCCTGCTGCAGCTGCAGAGTAGCAGTCACCAGACTGGCATCAAATCCTGAATCCTCAGCAGTTGGCGGAGCCTGGATAGTTAAGACGACCATTTGATGGCACTTAACATGTCTTCAGAGCAAGCCAAAATATATCTTTTTGGGAATCTGACCCAGTGGAAATTTCTGTTCTCTCCCACTGCATCCCAAGCTGTGTAAGATGCAGCAGCCAGGCACTTCAGGAGTGACAGGGGTGGGGACAGGACACTTGCTGGTTTTGTTTTAAGGATTTCTGCATGTCTATTGTACCAGGCTTAAAGCAGAGCAGACTTAAAGTTGAGCCAGGAAGGGAATCAGAATCACTTTCCTCTGGAAGTACTTCCCAGTGTAAAGTTATGTGACTCTTCCAAAAGCAAAGAGCGATCCTTAAGCAAGTTTTTTCATAACGGCATTACCAAACATGTATGTCCTTATACACCTTTCTTATGCAAGGAAAAGGGTCATCTAACATTGAGACATATTTTCTGTCATTAATTACACTTGTTATGTTGGTGTCTTGCTTGTTTTTCACTTTATTGTATTTATTTATGCAACTTTATATTTGCCAGGAATTTACAGTGCTAAATTGCATAACCTTTCATATGGAACTAAGAGGCTTGCTCCTCCTGCATCCTGTTAATAGGAGAAGTGAATGTGTACCAGGACTCAGAAGAACTTCATACTCACATGATCAAATAACCTCATATCTTAACACTCCTTTCTTGAAGGATCTTCAGGACACAGGTATGGTTAGGAATGACTGGCAGTCAATAACCCAAATAACAGAATTGGCAGCAGCTGGAAGTTTACAAAACTAAGTGGCTCAGTAAATAGTCACCAGACCAACAGAAGTTGCATTTCTATGACAAATGCTTTCAACCAAGCACCTCAGATATATGACAGTAGTGCTGTTACTCAGCTCTGGGGACATTTTTCAGCAAGCCGAGGCAGTAGGAGTCTTCCTGAGCATACACCCTGTGGCACACAGGCTGCAGTGCTCCAGAGGGGCTTGTGGCCCCTGCAACAGACTAATGCCAGGCTCTGCAACACGTGCAAGTGCAGCCCTAAATACCAGCTGAAGCCTGGTTGAGGTGTCCATACCTTGGCTTCCCGTTATTTGCCATTCTTTTAAGCTAGAAAAGAGGGCATGCTTGTAAATCTCAGGGCCAATTTGCCTTGCATTGCTCCGCCTCAACCTAATTCCACCCTGCAAAAACAATTTCACATTTTCTACCCTTGCCAATGCCTGTTAGTGGTTTGGCAAGGTTTATACAGTCATCTACAGATATGTTGGCTTCTTTTTTTCTGGCTTGGACAGCTTTCCACCCTTAAATTTCCACTCTTTACAGACATGAAAACAACATGTCTTTCCTAGGCAAGATCTGCATTTGGTGTCTCACTGTTCTGCTACACTAACCACCAGTAGTGCCTTTACAGGTAGGGCAGCTATGTGTTTGCTCATGTTATGTGCACTGAAAATCTTGGTAAAATATTCACTGAAGTGTTCCAAAATCCTGGTATTTTCTGACATCTTTCATAGGTGCAGTCATACCTAATTCACTTAATTCCTTGCAGTCACAGTATTTCAATAAATCCTGCCATTCAAGTTACCATATTTTAACTGAACTACACTGTGCAGGCTTTCAAAATACAGCATTTCAAAATGAAGAATTATTTGAAAGTTTTTTTCCACTAAATGCTAAGCAATACCAACTGATATTTCCTTAAACTGGCCATAGACCAACAATAAACCTGGACTGTTCCTTTTCTTCAAATAATACGTTAAGTTGACCCACATCCAAGTGCCTGGTAAATGGCATCATCTTTTTTCATCTTTAATACAGGACACATGGCAGCTGCATCAGCTTTCCTACCAGTAGATGGTTCACAGTCCCACAGAGAAGGGAGGAGTGACCTGTAAGGTGCGGAGCTCTGTCGTTCATCCTGGAACTTTAGAGTTTGGCCAATGGGTGTCATTAGAAGTCCCATAATTCATTGTATAGTCTATGTTGGTTTGCTTACTTGTCTGCTTAACTCAGCCATGCCTGACGTAGCCACATGAGAACGCACTTAAATTTGTCCTTGACTCTTCCAAAACCCAAGTCATTGTGGTTCTTCCTGCAACACAGTTCCTGACAGAAAAATGGTATGTTACGGGAGAGAGGAGGAGCAGTGCAGTCATGGTGTACTCCCATAGCCATTTACAGAGCACAAAGAGAGGATTAGGTGGCTCTGCTGTGGCCAGACAATTCTCTAGCAAGGAGTTACCAAGATTTAATCATCAGGATCTAATGCAACATCTCACCTTGCCCCAGGGTCTGGGCACTTGAATTGTAGTCTGAAGTAGAGAGTCCTCTCCTGAGAGCAGATGTTTTTCAGATAGCTGACCAGAACTGACTTGAAGGTTTAAGTGCTTGCAGGGGGATGCCCACATCTTAATTAATAGACCGGCTGTTCAAATTCTTGTTACTAAGCAGCTAAATATAGAAATCAGCCAGATGCCTTTGAAGTTTTATTTTAAATGCCTTGGTCTTTTGGCCCCATGATTCATCCATTTTTTTCTGTACTGTGGCATAGCTCCAATAAGTGATCCCAGCACAGCCATTAAGAATAGCTGAGGTACTTTGGGTGGGATTACAGCCAAAGCTGTACGTGCATACCCAAGTTGCTCAGGGTCATGTATACAGGAAATCAGTGCCAGAAACAGCAGTCAGCCCACCTTGAGCATTTATCATGTCTCAGTGACAAGATCATCCTGACTTAGGAGGTCACCAAGCATTGAATCATTTGGAAATCCACCCGTTCTTTCCAGTGGTTAGATACCCTTGCGCTGTGTCCTTGTGTTGCTGCTGTTCACCTTTTTTCTAGGGCATCTCTAGCTGGCTAGTAGCTCTCAGAGTTCAGTAGAATAGCCCCAAAACTATGCTTTTTTCCTTGACACCAGCCATGTTAGGAGATTGAGTAAAGAAAAACTCCCCTTGATAACTCTAGCAAACAACCAAAGGAACTCTAACAGCAAAATAACTTTTTACATGTTTTCCTTTCTGCAGTTTGTGTCAGCATGAGCAGATCACAGCTCACGTCCTCTCTTAAGCGAGGCATTCCAGCATGAAGGCTACTGAACTTCCAAGCCCATTTATATGCCTATCTGTGACAGCTGCAGCTACTAACAGCAAATCATTCAAGCAGAGAGAATAAATAAATCCTCTGTTATTCTGTATAATATTTTACTGGCTTATCGATTGTGGGGAAATTATCCCATTTTAGCTGTCTAGGTTGTTTGATGTCCAGTGGCAAGCGAAAGAAATCACCGTGCCTGAGACTGAAGGTTATACAAATGCATAAAATTGTGTGTCAGGAGCATAGAGATTTGCTGCGCCCCACCTGCCCACATGGTCAGTAGCTCTTATGAACAGTTTTCCTGTGGGTCTTTCAAGCCTTCACACACACAAAGAAATCATAAATGCAATGGTTGCCTTGATATACTTGATTAGATCCTGCTCAGTGTTTTTGTGTAAAAAGCACATTATGAGAGCAGTTTATGAGCTTTCCTCCCTTAACATTTCATTCCTGCTAAGACCTTGTACCTTTAATAAATCTCTGCTGCTCAGGGTTTTATTGTGTACCAGTTACATCAGAGATGCTTGCGAGCTGTGTGACCAAGGCATTCATTCATCTTAGATACTATCTCGGAATCTCTTGGGAATACTCAACACATATCTTTATCTTCCCTGTTTTAATTCATTAGTCACCTAACAGCACCTCTCAAGGTTATCAGAACAAAAAATGAAATCTGCAGCACAGCTTAAATGGTTTGGAGGAAAAGAAAAACTAGTATGATAAGGGGAAGAGATTTTGTGCAGTCCAAGGCCTCTGCATACTGAATGTGTAAAATTTGCAGCCTGCAATAAAAGAATCCCAATGGATTTTTAGAGAATAATATTTACAGAGTAGTTGCTCAATATTTTAAAAGCCCATTGAAGAAGCAGGGTAGCTATTCTTATAAACTAACCAAATACTTCAGAAAAATATGAAATGTAGCTACTTCAGCATTTTCCAGCTATGAAATTGGTGAGTGGTTCTCAAATAGATGCAATTTATTTGATTTAGTTCCTTTTCAACTATTTTCCTTTTTTTATTCTTCAGTCATGTACACAGGGCTTTTGCTTTTTTTTTCCTGTATCGTGCTATAATTAATGATTTTATAGAACCATTGAAGACTAAACTGGAATTCCTTCATTAATATGACAACATCAATTTATGAACAAGTACCCAGCGGGTTTCGAAAGGCTGTCTTCCTCCTTGGCCAAGGTGATGATATTGCAAAAAGCCTCAGCATTCTTACACATCTGTTCATCTTCCTCTCTGATGTGCCCTCTCTGGAATACATATACAGATCAAGGTTACGGCAAGAAGGAGGTAAATGTATCCAGACAGAAGGAAAAATAAATCTTCCAGTAGGGACCGAAGTCTCTTCTACAGCTTGGAGAGCCACACAAAATTGGGGATGTTCTCCCCAAAAGCTTGGTTTTTCATAAAGGTTCCAATTCCAGCTACGTTTGAGGGTGGCGTAACATAATTTGCATTATTTACAAACAAGATTTTAGTTGTAAGACTCCTTTGGTTAACATGGGATGTGTTATCACCTGATTGCTTTTCTCTTCCTGCTGTCTGATGTCTGCATGTCCAGTATTTGGAGACTAAAATACAGAGAAACCTGGTGATGCAGTCACCAGATCAGTCATTTGGACAGCAATCTCTAAGCTTACTTCCAACAATGTCTCCTATCCATTCTCTTGCAGAAGACGCTCATCTTTACAAGGACCCAGTACACTCAGAATGGCTTCAAATGGGACAAACCATTGCTTGTGGGTTTTTCTGTAGTTGAGTTCAATGCCTCATTTGGAAACAGAACTTGCTTTCTGACATCCAAAAGTTTGTTACAGTTTTGACCAGAGGTGTAAAACTTTATGGATAGTACACCGGCCTGAGAGGAAATGCAAACTGCTGCCTACATGAAATAGCAAACACACAAATTGCCTTGAAGCCAAATATGGCCCACAGTAGCAACAAAAGGACAGGGCAGGCGACTACTTTTTGTGATACAGTTGTTGTACTCCAGCTATTAACAAGCAAAACCATTTCTGTTGCAGGGATAAGTTGTCTCCGGAAGCCAACTACCACAATGGAAACCTCAGGCAGCTGACTGGAAGCAGCTCACTCCAGCTATCTGGAGTGTAAGAGCTTCTGTGCTGTAACCTGACAGCTTTCACCACGAAACTGTAATGATCCAGCTTTCATCAAAGCTGCAGTGTCTGCTTGAGAGGGGAAATACTTTCTCCTGCAGCCCTGGGGAAAACCCAATGCATCCTGTGAAGTTAAGGGGTTTGCATAGGAGATCTCACCTCTGCTTCCAGCCCAGCATGTGAATGACAGTCCAGTGGAGGCTGCTCCCTAATGCTGGATCTGTTTGGTCTCAGTTCTTTGTGCTGAAAGAAGAAAAAAGATCTGACTTCCCTGAACTTGTGCTTGAAAACAGCACCTAGTCATGAGCGAATGTGAAGGTAAAAAAAGGGAATGGGGAAAGGAAAGACCCACAGCTGGAAAAAAAAGTCTGTGCTGTGGGTAAAGACTACCTCAACTTTATTCATCCAAGGCAATTGCATTTTAGTCTGGAGAAGAGGGGGCTCAGAACAGACCTCATCACTCTCTGCAACTCCCCGAAAGGAGGTTGTAGCCGGGTGGGGGTTGGTCTCTTCTCCCAGGCAGCTATCAGTAAGACAAGAGGGCATGGTCTTAAGCTCTGCCAGGGGAGGTTTAGGTTAGATATTAGGAATTAATTCTTTACAGAGAGGGTAATCAGGCATTGGAATGGGTTGCCCAGAGAAGTGGTGGATTCTCCATCGCTAGAGGTTTTTAAGATGACACTGGATGTGGCACTGAGTGCCATATTCTAGTAACCATGGCAGTAGTGGATCAAGGGTTGGACTTGATGATCTCAAAGTTCCTTTCCAACTCAGCTGATTCTATGATTCTATGATTTCTGCCTGGTAGAGAGACACAGCCAGGACTTGCAGCCAGTCATGCTGCCAGTTTTAGCTGACATGTTAATTCTGGGCACAGGAGTGCTCAACTTCCAGACAAAACTGTTTGCCACCACAGCAGAAAACCAGTCTTTGATAAACAGTATCTCTTCCTGCCACACAATGGGTGTTTCAGAAAATGTGGACACGAGTCAGGTTGGTGACAGGCTTTCTGACCACAGCCTGGCAAACAACACCAGCAGGACTCCTGAAGACATAGTCTCCCCTCTGCTCTCTCTGCTTTCACTAGGCAATATATTTGCCCTGGACCTACTTCCAGATTCCCCTTGCATGGGTGATGAACCACGCAGATGGCATGTGGGGGCATGTGGATGAAGAGTTCCACATTTATTACGAGCAGCCTTGTTGCCTTTCTCTGAGAGGGTACTTCACACAAGCTTAATACTTCTAATGTTAACTCAGGCACTATATGGGTAGGAAGTGTTGAGGCTTCCTTCAGGGACATGGAGGAACGTGCCTTAGGGGGCTCACACATTGCCTCTGGCACCTGCTTTGTGGGACCCTTCACAGCCATGAAACTTCTCCCGACTGCTGCCCCCACGCTTTCCTCCTGGTTTCATGCATAGTGTTTCCATCTACCCCACTCCACTTCACTCCTAAGGCCATCCACAACCACATTTAGACTCTAGCTGAGTGGCAAGACCCTAGGATTTTCAGCCAAGAGAAAACAAGGGCTAGCCTTGGCATTCCAAGCAGAGCTGTGTGCGTGGACAGAGAAACAACAAACTGGATCTCATGGTTCAAATTCAATAATCATAAACTCTGTGTCATCTTAAAGGAAATGGTAAGCTCTAGCACATCACCTTCCCTGCCTTCCAGCTGAAACAGCTTCTAGATTTGATGCTAGCTCATAACTGCCCTTTTTTCTTTTTTATCTCCTTTCAGTACTGTCATCTTCTATGATTAAATAGGAGTTAATAGCCTCACTGTGTGAGATGTGGATAACTCAGTAGTATAGCATATGCTGATTCACCTAGGCCTGTGTTTTATTTGGCTTCTGAAGGCAGAAGTACAAGTCATCAGCATACAGAGCTTTATTTACAGTATTCATGAGCTGAAGTTTTTATCTCACTTGGAGCCACATTCTGTAAATTATCATGGACTTCAAAATGTCTACATTGAGAAGATAGGTGTGTAAATTGAAACCTTTTTTGCATATTATGAGCATCGTTAAACAAGTTTAAAGGAGTTAATGACTGAATGGAGGAAGAGCAGTATGCAGAACATCAATAGTGATGCTGATCCAGCTGATCAGCATGAATTATTTGTGAACGGAAATTGTGCTAAATACCTTATCACAGTAGGCAGAATGTTGTGAACTGAGTGCCTAGGTAAATCTGCAACACTAGGTGTTCCTTTTTGTCAGTCCCATTTCATTTGTACCGCAGTTGCAGCCCTTGACAGCATCTTCCATTACCTGGGCAGATAAGCAGGCTCCATACTCAGCTGTAAAGCTTTGTCCACTACATAAAGTTTTTCTCTGCATTGCTTCTAGAGATATAAGACAGTATGAGGACTTTTTTTTTGGAAGGGGACCCCAAGAAGTACTGGAGAAATTACTCCATCCAGCCTAGAACCTGGTTATCCTTAAGATCTACAGGAAATCCTCTCAACCCTATTGAAAGATTTCCTCTTCTGAGATCTGGGCTGAGGTCAAGAACAAAACCCCAAGACATTTTGCAGCACTTTAGCAGTATTTTGCTTACTGATGGCTGCTTTGGCAAGTAAACATCCCTAGGAGAGTAACAGATAATATGGAATGGCAAGAGATATGATCATTGATCAATGAAGCTAAAAATAATATGTTAATCAGAAGAATCAGCCTCACATATTCAATTACATGTGATGTGTATTTATGTGGAAAGTCTGTTTTTTACCAGCCCACCATCCTAATACACAATTGGAGGCATGACAAGGCCAGGGAGAGGAATATTAATTTTCTTGTTGTAGTCTTGTTGTTGTATTGCAGCTTGAATGATGAGTCCAAACTTCAGGTTTTGATTGTTTTCATTTTTAATGAAATGCTCTTGTCTTAATGGACTAATCCATCCCATTGAACTTTGTATGTTTTGAAAAACGTCACTGCAGCCCTGGAAGAGATTCAATTCTTTCAAAAGAGGGACTACAAAAGATTGCTTTCATCCTTCTCCCATTACCATAGAGACTAATCAAAGCTAATATTGCACAGACCAATGGTGCACCTGGTGCAGTTCCCTGTCTCGGTGGTGCTAGTTTCTAGGTGTGTGCTGGCAATAGCAGCTCTGTACCACCATCTCCACTCCCCTAATCATATTTTTTAAATTGGAATAAAAGGAGCATATGGCAAAAAAATTGCAAGAACCCTTTAAAATATTCTCATGCGTAGTTGGATTAACTTCTTTCCTTTTACAGGACACTGAAAAAACCCCATGGAAAATAGAGAAGGCCATAGTGTCACAGAAGCAGTTTGTCATAGGAATCATGAGTCTTATCTCAGTGCCTACTGTCTGGAATAATGAACCCTCTCCTACAGCAAAAGAAGGCAAATCCAACTCTTACGTCCTCCCTCCAGTAGGACCCCTAGGATGCATATGGGTTGTGTTTCTGAGCTTCTCTGCAGAGAAGGGAGCAAGAACTTTTATTAACTGTCCCTCACTCACTGCTGCCCCAAAGATATTAATTTTCTTACTACAGTCTGCTTGAAAGTGCTTTGGTATTGAAGCTTGAATGATGAGTCCAGGTTTTGGTTGTTTCCTCAAGCTCAGCATGAGTGAGGAGTGTGCTGCTGCATCGAAGTAAGCCAACAGGTTGCATCAACAAGGGCACCACCAGCAGAGATAAAGAAGTCGTCGTCCCACTCTACTCAGTGCTTGTCAGGCCGCACACTGTGTTCAGTTTTGGTCCTTGCTATGCAAATAAGATGTGGACAGGATGGAGAGTGTGCAGAGAAGGGCCACATGTGCCATGTAAGGCAAGGACAGTCATTTAGTTCGTACCCTGTAATGCAGGCGAGAGACCTGTAATTCTGGTTGCTCCTTCCTTTTCTCACTGAGGTACCTTACCTCAGTGTCCAGTGTCTATATTAGAAGCTGCTGCATAATGATGATTACCTCATAGTCAGGGAATTTAGGTGTTACACCCTCCCTTGTCTGACTGTGGTCGAGTTTGACTCTTTGCAGGCTTCTTCATAAAGCTGGGGTAATTGTTTTAATCTGCTGCTTTGTTTTTTGACTCAGCCCTCCAATCTAGCCTTACTTGACACAGTTGGCTGTAGAATTACACTCTCACAAACAAAACGCAGTGCACATTCCCCTCTGCTGAGCTTTTCTTCAGCTGCCCATCTCATCAGAGCAGTACACTACATTTCTTTCTGGTGGTCCCCAGAAAGAAACAGTTGGATTTGTTCCCATCTATCTTACCCGGACAAGGGATTTTACCTGTTTTTTCTTGATTTTTCCAGCTCTCTAGGAACACAAGAACATCTGTACTGGGTCAGATCAAAGGCACTTAGTCTAGTGTCCTGTTTCTAGGACAGCAGCCACAATGCTGTGGAAGGTCTACTTGGACCAATGGCCCATAGAGCCCAAATACTCTCTCCAGCACGGACAAAAGGAGACACCAACAGGAGTCTGTGAGCCTGGCCATTTTCAATTATCCCTCCTCCTTTTATTTCCTCAGCAGTCATATTTCTCTTAATAGCAGTGTTGAAGATACATTCCTGATTATTTCGTTTAGCATCTCCTCATGGTCTGTGACTTTATCTTTGAACTTACAGATACAGTGCACCTCCAACAGCTGCCTGTGGTAAGTTTCAGAGGTTACCTATCAATAACCTCCCCATCTCCAAACTGAAGGCTCAGTCTCTGTTAGTGTTTTATTACAAAGGCAGGTGTTTATTCACTTGATTTCTGCTAAACCTTCTCCAGCTCTACTATGCCCTTTTTTGAGTTGCAGTGGACAGGACTGTAGACAGTATTTAAGATGGTTGTTGTTGCGCAAAGTCTTTATTAGGGCCCAAAGTCTTTTTCCTTCATGAGAGTTTCCCACAATTTTGTTGGCTAAATATGCAACAGCCAGTGGAAAACAGTTTCAGTGAACTGGCAGTGACAACTCCAAAACCTCTCTTGAGTTATAACTGCAGGTTCCAAGTTCAGCAATATGTACATGTGGATTAGATTATTTTTCCCCTCCTAAATACAAAATATGTATTTTTCTACCCTGAAGCTCATCTGTCCCCACTCCTACCACACAGATACACAGTTTTAAGGTACTCATCATCAGGCTGGCATTTTTCTACTGAAAAGATTCCAAGTTATGTCCACTGTTTTGGAGATTTCAGTGCTTCTTTTCCAGGGAATTGATGAAGACATTGAAAACAACTAATCTCAGCACTGGTTCTTGGAGTGCCCTTTGGTAGTCCACATCTTAAGTCACCAATAAGCTAACCCTTCTCTTTCTATCCTTTAAATCCACAGACGGAGTTTTCCTTCAAGACATCTTTAACCAGCTTCAACACAGAATCTTATAAAACAGTTTTTGAAAATCCAAGTGAATGAGGCTGAATGGATCTCCTTTATCCACCTTCTTACTGACACCCCCACTGAGGTCCAGCAGGCTGGAGTAGAGGTTTTTCCATTGCAGAAGCTTTACCAGCTCTTTTCCAGATGGTTGTGTTCATCCCATGCTCTGAGAACCTATTTTCTAAAACAGAGTCCCTCTTATCAGGGTTGGAAGGGAAGCTCGAAAGTCTATGGTTCCATAAACCTTTTCTGGGCTGTACTTGTAGATGAGACTGACCCTGCCAGACAGCACAGCCTTCGTGCCACTGCCGCATTGCAGCATTACTAGCCAAGGTACGGGACATGCCGTACAGCCACATTTGCACTGGGTTGGCAGCAGGCATCTCCTCACCATCTTCATCAGCAAAAAGAAAAGCAAAGATTTTATTGACCTTCTCTGCCATGATCTTTTCATTCCTGAATGTCCTTTTTACACCTTGATCATCCAATTATCTCACAATTCCTAATGCTTCCTGCCTTCGAGCATTTACATAACATTCTTACTGTCAGCACAAGCATTCATTCCAAAGTGCCCCTCAAGTTCTTTCTTAATTTCCTGTTTACAGTTGACCTGACTTGCTTTATGGCCATTCTTGTTCTCATTTGAGCATTCCCATTTTTAAGCATGGACTTGCTTCCCTCCAGTGGTAACCTACTAGATTTTCTACTGAGTCTTTTCTGTTTCCTATTTTCTTCTATTTTTTACTTCTGTCCAGGGTTTCTGTTTTTCTCTTTTTCACTTATGCTATTCTATTTACTTGGGTTTCTGATATAGTATCTTTGTACACTCCTTAGGGTCCTGGAAAGCATTGGAATTGGTCTTTATAATTTGATCTTATTTATACATATCTCTTGTATTTGCAGTTTAATAACTGCAGCCTGACTATACTTGACTTGTTCCTTCCCACTGTAGTGTTAACCTAGCAGCATTATGGGTACTGTTACAGAGCAACCCTTTAGCTAGTATGTCATAAACTAGGCCACACACCCCTTGGGGAGTCTGCAAAAAAGTTCTAAAAGTACTTCCTGAAATTTTTATTATGTGTCTCAGCCTGATGATGCATTTGTTCACTCTGTGTAGAGGTAGCTTAAGACTTCTACAGTCACCAGTCATAAATGTGCAGGTTCTGGGATCTGAGATAGCATTTCCTAATTGTTGTCATCAGCCTGATCATGGTGTTTGTACCATCATTGTATTTCAACCCAGAATCATTCAACGAAGAGTCTCTTTCCTATGGTATATTGCTTCCATTACAGTTCATATAGTCCTTCATGTAGGGTGTCACTCCTCCATCTGTATGACTCACCCTTTCACGCCTGTAAAGTGGGTATCATGGCATTGCAGCCCCAAGGAGTTAGTTTGATCAGGACTGCCATTTGGATGCACTGCAAGCACTGCCGTTGCTCTGTCACTCAGTATTGGCACTGTAGGCAGTTTGATTTTTTTCTGTTCATTGTGATTGTGCTATTTATTTCCCTTCTTGTGTTTTCAGGGGCCAACTGAGTATTACCCGCATCCCTTCTGAGGAGTGTGCCAGCTGTAAAAAGAGAATTTTCCACGCCTGTCAACTCCCTCAGCCCAGTTTCCTGCACCAGCAAACTGTATTTGCTTCTGTTAAGATACACCCCATCCATTCTTTACAGGTTATTCCTGTCTCCTAGTCTTAACAGGCATGAATCCCTCTTTTCCACCCCAACACTTATCCACACACTGGAACTCAGGACCTTTAGATGCCCCCATGGTCTCTCACAGGAAACTAGAAGTATTCAGAATAGAGGTCTTGGACTACAATTTCAACTGCAGACCTCATCCTACAGCTTACTGTCCTACCCTTCCCTACCATTTGGTACCAGCATACCTACATAACTGGGGGTTCATTCTTGTATGCTTAAGTACCCTCCCAAAACATCAAGTTTCACTCCCTTGGTGCCCAGCAAACAGGTGTCCATGGTGTCCTCTCAACCACCACAAACCCAGCTACTTGTTTCCAGTACGACCACCACCTTCTTCCTGTTCTTGAAGGTCCCCTTTACTAATTCTGTAATTGGTATTGGTATTTGATGCCAGAGGACACTAATATAATCTGGAAGGCAAATCCAATCAGAGACAGCAGAGCTTTCTTTCCACTGGGATGCCTGTCTTCCTGGAAAAACTACTAAAAAGCCTAACCAGATCAAAGGTGCACAGGGGACCAGAGAGAGAGCATCTTTATCCATCCTGCAATTAATAAACAACCAGTGTAGACCACCCATGGCCAACAGAGTTGATTCCTTTAAATTAATTTTTTCTGTGTAGGCTTTTTGGTTCCAGTTGATACACAACGGTGGTTCTCTCCAGTGTTCACTGTTCCTGATGTGCACTGCTCAATAGCACGTGTGGTCTACCTCAGAGGAGGCTGCATTTCACTGACAGAGTACATACAAAGTGCTGTTTGACTGATAGTTTATGAAATGCTCTCCTTGTGATCACTGTCCTTGACATACTGGTTTTGCAGAACAGTCTTTGTAGGAGTTGTTTGCTTTTTTTTAAACATAGCTATAGATTTTATGGAAGTTAATCTGGCAAACAAAGCAAGAAATAATAGTAAATGGGCTTTATAGTCATTGAAAAGATGTTCTTGCACTTTTTAAGTGTTTTAATAGTATGGACCCTTTTTTTTTTTCTTGAAAGGATTCTGATTTCTGATCTGATAACAAAGCAATGCTTGATCCTCTATGTGTTTTCATCACCATGGTATAAAAGCGCCTTACAGAGAAATAAAGCAGATGGTTGCAGTCTTTTTCTTGAAACTTCCCATAGAAGTGGCCCTTGAAAGATTGTGACAGCCTGCCCATGTCAACATATTAATGTTACTAGTATTGTATTGGCACATATACATCAATGAAACAAACCTAAGAATTTCTGTGCTGCCATTGTAACAGATGGCTGGGAATAGGAAAATAGCCCAGAAAGCATTTCTGCATGCAGTAGTGCTGCTTGCTGAAGGCAACCTGAAAGTGTTTGTTCACCCTGAAAACATTTTCGGATGGTTTAGCAGATGAAACAGTCATTGATAATGTGGCCAATTTAGTGAAGTACTAAATTTTTGGCAGTTTCAGAGAGAGATTTCAAACATCTTGGGCTGAGCTTGTTACTTATTGAAGAAATTAGCATAGATATATTGCAGTCTCCATGAGAGGTTGCTCTCTGCTCATCATCCTCAAGGGAACAAGTTCTTTTGGACTGGCAGACAGGACACTATTCCAGCAATACATGAAAGTACACATTCACATCCATAAAAGTCAATAACAGGACAGAAATGTAACCCCCAACAACAGGTATGAACACTTTTTAATCAAAATTAACTTTTCTAGTTCTCTTTCTCCTTTACCACACCTTCCCACCCTCTCCCCCTACCCTCTGCCAACTTTTCCAGTGGTTTCTGGGGTGCTGTTCAGTCAGTATGCAGAATTTATGTAACTCTTCCCATTCTGCTAATTCCAGTTGACTGCAGATACATACAATGACAGCATTCATGTCATTTTGTGGCCAAAGAGAGGATGCTGTAATGTATTTTCTGAAAGATGAACACTTACTTTCTGCTTTGAGCTCACTTGGCTGAAGACGGACATTGAGCTTATAAGTATTCGTTTAACATTGTCCTCCCCTTTCCATCCGACAGCAAATTCTTTCCTTCCAGAAGCCATGGTGTGGATAAAGTGCCACAATATTAAATCTAACAACAGTTCCATTTCCAGAAGGTGGAAACAGCTTCATTTCCAGCATAAGGTAGATATGCAGGTGGAATATCCAGAAGGTGGAAGCCACAACTAGTCAGAGGAGAAATATGCATATACTCATCTGCAAGGTACCTTTTTTTAGCTAGATGACATCAACACAGATGTAAGCATATGTAAGGGAGCAAATACCTGTGAAAAAAAAATATCTGGCAAGAAAATTACCTTTACAAGTAAAAATACCAAATAATCAGATATTTGGACAGCAGGTTATATTACTCCCTCTTCGCTAACATGAATTAAGATGCTAGAAAACCATTTTTACCTGATCTACTATGAAACATGGGTGAGAAAATGATTAGAAAAAAAGAAAAACATAATCTTAAGTTTTCAGAGAATTCTTTAAAACCTTGACACTATGTCAGGCAATGTGTGATACATATTACAGATAGCTCAGCTGAATCTCACAAACATATCTTAAGGTTTCATTTTTCCACATACCATTTTGCAACAGCTGGCATGTTTGGTTTTTTTTCTTTTCTTTTTCTCCCTTACTAATACAAAATTCTTGAGTGGGTTGGCTGTGAACTCCCATCTTTCTAAGCAGTTAAGCACCAAATTATGATTTTTTTTTCCCACATTTTGAAGAGCTAGACTTGAGATACAGTGGGGACTAAGCTGAGAGAATTAATTTCTGCATCTGATGGGCATTTGGGATGGTCCTGTGCAGAGATGAACATCAACAATATCTCTTCAATAAATTATGTTTATCCTTTTGTGAAAAGAAAGAAAACCCTAGATTTATGAACACATAAGTCAATCTTATATTTCAAGACACTGAGAATCAGGTATTTCCATCAACAAAAAGGGTGACCCCAGAGCTGAGCAGAATGAACCCTGGCAAAGCAGACAGGTTTCTAGCAGAATTTCTGACAAATTCCAGTAAAATCATGTCCTGCACAGAATTATTTCTATCTGAAAGAATAGACAAATCTGGTGAAAGCATGTCTGTCTCTGAGTGGACCTAGCTGGAGTAGTTTATTGTCTAGTAGCTTTTAATTGTCTGCCCTGCTTGCAACTATGCTGCACGTATCAGCATATCTTCTGTCTTATTAATTTGTCAATTATTTTGTTGTTCTTGTTTTAGCTCTGTGGGTACTGTGAAAATGATGGAAATCAGACTAGATATCAGAACTAGATTCCCCAGCCTTAGCTGAGACAAAGACTTACAGGAGAAAAGTGAAGATGGTAAATTAGCTTCAATGGGGACATGCAAGCTGGGCACCACGTCAGGTAGAGAAATTGTAAAAAACAGCATTACAGATCCTGAGGAAGAAGTCAACAAGTAGATTAACTGATCTAAATACTAAGGAATGAAACCAATGCTTGAAAATGATGGGATGGGGAGAAGGGTGCTCCAGTACCCAAGCTAGCTTTGTTTTGACAGGTGCCAATATGGTGAGAAGTAGACACAATCATAAGTATATTTCAAAAGAAGAATTTTAGAACGTCTGTGAAGGAGCAAGATTCAGGATGGGAGCCATTCCAGGTGCGGAGAAAGACATACAGCAATTGACAGGACTTTACCTGCTATTGCAGAAGGAATTCTTCCTGAAAGTCAGTGCGGTTTCAGAGCCAACAGGAGTACCACAGACATGGTATTTGTCCTCAGACAACTGCAAGAGAAGTGTAGGGAACAGAACAAAGGTCCCTATGTAACCTTCGTCGACCTCACCACGGCTTTTGATACTGTGAGCGGAAAAGGTCTGTGGTAGATTTTGGAACGTTTAGGTTGTCCCCCTAAATTCCTTAAAATGTTCATCTCACTCCATGAGGATCAGCACGGCCAAGTCAGATATGGCAACGCACTTTCTGAGCCCTTTCTAATAAAAAATGGTGTGAAACAAGGCTGTGTTCTCGCTCCGACCCTATTCAGTCTTTTTCAGCATGATGCTCCAGAGGGCCACGGCAGACCTCGATGATCAGGACAGTATCTACATTTGATACCGTACTGATGGAAGCCTTTTCAACCTAAGGCGACTGAAGGCCCATAGTAAGACCTTAAACCATCTTGTCCGGGAGCTGCTTTATGCTGATGACGCCGCCCTTGTTGCCCACACAGAAGCAGCTCTGCAGCATTTAACATCCTGCTTTGCAGATGCTGCTGAGCTCTTTGGGCTGGAAGTCAGCTTAAAGAAGACAGAAGTCCTCTACCAACCTGCACCTCAGGAAGTCTTCCATCATCCCCATATCACCATTGGCCAGTCAGAGCTTAAATCAGTCCAACAGTTTACTTACCGAGGTAGCCTCATCTCCTCGGATAGTAAGATTGATGGGGAGATAGACAACAGATTAGCAAAGGCATACGGTGCTTTTGGAAAACTCCATAAAAGAGTATGGCGTAATAAACACTTGAAGAAAAGCACCAAGATCAGTGTTTACAAAGCCATAGTGCTGTCCACTCTCTTATACGGTTCCGAATCATGGGTCGTCTACCACCACTACCTGCGACTCCTAGAACGCTTCCATCAACGCTGCCTCTGTACAATCCTAAACATCCACTTGTCAGATTATGTGACCAATACATCTGTACTAGAGCAAGCTGTTGTCACAAGTATTGAGGCCATGTTGCTGAGAATTCAGCTGCTCTGGGCAGGGCACATCTCAAGGATGAAGGACCACCGCCTCCCTAAGATCTTGCTTTATGGTGAACTTGCCACTGGCTGCCGCAAGAGAGGAGCCCCGAAGAAAAGATACAAGGACTCCCTGAAACAACATCTCAGCCTTGGCCATATTGATCATCATATCTGGTCTACTCTGACCGCAAAGCGGGAGGCCTGGAGACACATCATCTATAACGCTGCTGCTTCCTTAGAGAACGCACACAGGATCACTCTCAAGGAGAAAAGACAACGCAGAAAGAATTGTATCCTGCTGAATACACCACCTAAGGAGTCTTTCTGCTGTGCCTTTTGCAATCAGATATGTCTATCTCGTATTGGCCTCATAAGTCACCAGCGTGCCTGTAACAAATGTGGATAGTGCCTTCCTAAATCTTCGTTCGTGAAGCCCAGCCATGATGATGATGATGATGATCATATGGACTTTACCGTTATTATGTGGTTTCAGATATGTGTATCACATTGTATCCGCAGTACACAGTGCACAGCCTGGACATGCCCAAGCTTGCCACAGGTTTTGCCTGCTCCCTGTTTCCCCGCTCCCCTCTCTGATAGGCTGAAGAAGCTGCCATTTGCCCTTTTCTTCCTCAGTTCCTCCCACGTTCCTCCCCCTTTGCCTGTGTCCCTACTCCGATTTGCTCCCCCGTTTGTCTGTCTCATGCTCCACCCCATGTTCTAGGCCTTTCCCCACCTAAACTCATAAAACCCCGGGCACACCTCAATAAAGTATTCTACTTGCACCTCTACCTTGTCTCTGGACCCATCTGTGCTGTGTCATGGACCCATCCCCCCTCGGACCGTGGCAAAGGTCAATAAACATCACAGAAATATAAGCTTCTTTGTTACTTAGAAACAGAGCTCAGTGATTCAGAGCCATTTCTTAAATATATCTTTGACTGATACTGTCCCTCCAATGCAGGTAACAGAAGACCGATTCAGTCTATCTGACACAGACTATCAAGGTCTGCACTTCCCCCTGTTCCTTCCCATCTCCTTCATTTCCTTCTCTGAACCAATGTATTTGTGAATCTTGGACTGGATCGCAGCCAGGAATATCTGAAAATGCAGTCTCATATTGCCTAAATCCATAAAGAGGAAACTATTCAGACAACTGATGCACCTTAAGGGCAGAACATTAAATTGATCCTTTGGCAAGGAACACCGTGTGTAACTTTACACAGCAATTCCCATAAATACTAATAAGATTATCAGCCAAAGCACAGATTATCTTGAGCTGTGGTTGTGTTTTTGGAGCAGCTATGAGAACAGTTTGTACCGTGTGCAAGCACTTGTACAGTCTATATGTTCCCCCCAACCTACCCTCCCCCGAAATCTGTGCCTCGCGTAGAGCTCATGACAAAGCATCATCATGTGTATTCAAGGTGACTGTGTTACTGAAGCATGGCAAATCACCCAGTGGAAACGGCACTACTGGGTAATCAGGGGGCAGTGGCTCAGATATTCTTCTGCCATAAGTGAGTGGAAGGGAAGTACCCGTTGCTTCCTACATCTCCCATTATTTTTTCCTAAATGTTGGAAGACCTCAGGGCAACTTGTGTGGGGTCTTTCTGGGGCAGCCTGAGTCTTGATATCCTTCCTGCATTTTCTCAGCTGAATGAGTGGCCTCCACTGGAACACTGTGTGTTCCAGCTCCCCCCTTTTCAGTCTCTAGACATTTTCAGTCAACTTGCATTTCTGGATCAGCACTGAAGGACATAATATATACAGTTGTGTGTACATGTAGAGTTGAATATGTATTCAGATCTGATTTACAGTTTGAACTACAGGTCTAACTAGGCTATTTCCAGAGTTACCTGTATCATTCTTCAGAATGTTACTGTTCCCCAAACCATTTTTCTTTGAATTTAAATGTATTATATACGAGCTTTGAAAAGAGCATTTTCTATTACTTTTTAAGAGAACCTTAAAAAAAAGAGCATATATTATTATATTACCTTTTTCCTGGAAACCCTTCTGGCTGCCACTATCTATGTTTCATGGAATAAGTTTTCCTCTCTTAGAAACATTAACATTACTCTCCATATTTTTCAGCATAATATTTGTGACCCTGTATTCTAATGCATATTTTTACCTCTTGGCCCCTCTTTGGAAACTGGTTACCACTTAGAGTAGCCTTAAGAAATTCGGTCTGATGAAACATTCTTCGTGATCAGGACTAATTAAGTGTTTGTTTCAACAGTGGATACAAGGTACATTTTTGTATATGCCCAGCTATTTTTTCACTTGTTTTGAAGTAATTTACTAGATAACAATGGCACATAATGTCGTCATCCATAACAATATCCACTGGTATTGAAATGGTCCTCTCAGCAGATGCCTCCAGATTGGTATATAGTGGTATAGCCCCAGTGGAATTCCTAAGATTCAATGACATGAGAAGGGAACTAAATAGATTTCGTGCACATCTCTCTGGGGATGCATAAACCCCAAGAGATGCAGAGATACAAATCAACTTCAGTGTAGCAACCGAAGTTCTCATGATCAGGAATCTAGCTGGCCCATTAAGAAATAGGCTTCCAGTTTTGAGTAGGCTGGTGATATCTGTATTTTCAAATTCCTGCTTGCATTTGAAATTAGGAGTAACTTTGCTCTGAAATTCTGCCATCAGAGAGCTACCAGATTTCTCCATATGTTCAGCATAAAGGATGGGGATGCCTTTCCTATTCAGACTGATTCATCCTTTCTTAACATCAGGCTTTGAAGGAGTTAAAATCTCAGTCTAGCAAAGACTGAGGTCTTGCCAACCTTTTTTTTTTTTTTTTTGTAAGGTGCCAGACATAAAAATAAAGAAGATGTATCAGCACACTTCCTTAGAAGCTGAGCTTCCTGATTAAGAATAAATACAGGATGTACAGTGTATTTCATGCTGAAATGCATTCCCTGCTAGAATTTCATGAATACAATTAGCCATTAGCAACATCTTCACAGAGAGAACTCAGATCAGGAAATAATAGAAACGGCCACATACTGTTAAAATGTGGAGAGGGAGAAAACCACAAAAGAAGAGCCAACTCTTGAGTTAGTATTGTCCTGATACTGCTCTGTGTCTGTCTCTAGTCAGACTGAGAAGAGTGAATGAGCAATCGTGTTGTAAAATGCCCAGCAGGAGCTACGATGCAGTGGGTTTGTGCTTGTTATTACTGCGCAACAGTGATGGTTGATCCTGGAATGCTGCATTTCACCAGTTTAGTCTAGAATACCTATATGTCACTGCTTTTTATGACTACCTTAAAGTACCTTAAACATACACGAATTAGAATTATTTCAGTGGCAGGAAATTCTTTCAGTTTTTTGATGAGTAAGTACTACAAATGCTGGTGAAAAGCCAGAGGGCTCAAGTGTGAACATTGATTTGAAGGTTCTCTGCATTTGGTGCTGCTTGGGGCCATCACAGTATACAGAAACGTGTTCTAGCGTTTGGGGTTTTTTTTTGGGATTTCTTTTACCTTGCAACCTTTGCCTTTTTGAGCACAGGAAAGGCTTCTATTGGATTGGCAAGTGCAGCATGTACATGAGTGCCTAGTTCTGGGCTCCCCTTGCTTGTTTCCTGCAGTACAATAGGAAATGTTTACTCTCTTTGCTTCTTTACATCTACAGCGGATAGAGAACCTGGCTGCTACCAGGTTTAATACACAGGCTTAGGCAATTGAGTGTGCTTAACTTTCTTCAATGCTTGGGATTAGCTTGGGGTGGCCTGAATCTGTTGCTTTGAGGAAAGTCTTCTCTGTGTACTTTCTACATTCTATTGAGTGAATTGCAAGGTTTTCCATTTTAATGTGTAATAAAATAATCACTGTATCTTCCAACAGTACCTGCAGATATTTCTGACACCCTGGTTAGGAGCCAGGTTCTATGATGTTAGGGCTAAAATGAGTAGAAACAAGTTGGATTTGTGACTCTGGTGCTGGAGGTAGCACCAGAGCTTGGACTGAGTATAGTAAAAGGAAAGATATGAAGATTGATGCCCAGAAGGTGATGTGAAGCATCCACTCTGCTTATTTCAGGTTCAAAGGGGATAGTTTCAGAGGACTTCCTGATGTACAAATAAATATCTACATATCTACAACTGTCCCTTCCTGAACTACAAAGAAACATCTTTCCACGTACTTCAGATTTTTTTTAATAAGGATTTAATTTTATTGTCTGTGTTTTAGTGCTACAGCTGGTTCTTATGGCTGAGGATTTTTTTCTTCTCCCACCGAGCCTAATTTCCCCAATACTGCAACAGATCATATAACTCTCTCCACGATCATGCTGCAATGATGTTGTCATATTTATTTTTATCTCCTCTTGTACAAGCCATATTAAATAGTGACTATTGTAAGGTTATTTAATTTAAACTTAATTGGCAATCCAAAACCTACCATTTTTTTGCCATTGATCATAATGATTTTAAGGGGTACTCTACCTAAATTCTGGGTCTAATAAATAAGGAACAGAGTATAGATGTAGAAAAAGAAGGAGACCTAAGGAAGAAAGTAAAACATTTAGGTACAACCTGCTTGAGATCCAGCCATGTTCCTGCGGTGAGGCAAGGCTGGGAATTTTGTTCCCCAGTGATAAATTGCAATGCTCAGTTCTAAAAAAATCTCTGGTGGACAGATGAGCTGAACAGACATGGTAAATGTTTGTGGCATGTATCGAGAATGGACAAGAAACTCTCTGCTGTGCAGGACCTTAAGGAAACCATATGTTCTCAGTGTATCTTTCTGTTTTCTTTGGTGAATGGGTTTATCTGTTTTCATAACTTAGTTATACTCAAGAGAGAGTATTAATGCCAGCTGAGCTAGGAACACTATATACAGGCTAGTAGTGCCATACCAGTAATCACTAGAAAAAAACATCAAACAGGATACAAATTCCTCTTCGGAAAATCTCTGTTTCTGAACTGTGCTTGAGCTCTTTTTTTCCTAGAGTTGCCCCTTCCTTGCTTCTCTGACTCCTCACCAGAGCTGAATGCTCTGCTTCCCATGCCAGTTCCTACTTGGATCATAAACCTTTGACTGTTGAGCTTCCATTCTGATTCTCTCTCCATAAAATTAAATGCAGAGCTCAAGGCCACTCTGTAAAGCAATCAGGCTTGCATCTTGAATGGGCACATCTTCTTTAAAAGTTCAAGACATTGTATAAACATGCATAGCCTGAAATATATATATATATATATGTAATTTTTTTAATGTTTTACTATTTGACCACAAGGCTCAAACCCTTATTTACAGGCTCCTTATAGACTTTTTCAGCAAGCAGATTTCGCATTAGTTTGCTCAAAACGTGTAAGCGGCATCAAAGGCTAAAGAAATCTGAAATTCATTATCTACAGGCTCCTCAAGTGCGAATTTAATATAAGAGAAAGCTAACAGTATTATTGCTGCCAGGGTATATGGCTCTGAAACCATTCAGCAGGGCCAGAATGAATTAGGTTTCTATCTGAAAAGGACGCCTATTGACAAAAACGCATCAGCCCATTTCTCAAGGGAAAATCAAAACCATTCTTTTCCAGGATTCACACAGAGAACTTTGGAAAGCATTTATTTTACAAACAAAATGAGGCATACTGCTTCCTCTCTGTGCTGCACTCATCAACTCAGTATTCTAATAGATTTAACAAGAGGCACTAGTAAAAAATCACGGTTTGAGCTGAGAAATTTATTTCTAATGAATACTTACAAATTAGATTAATTTAGTCTCATTTCTCTTAAAGCAATTGGTTTCCCTATGGAGGTGTTTCACCTTACCTTGTAAGCAATCCCATTGCTAACCACAGAAAAGCTACCTTTGAGGACGGCTATGAGTGACCAGCTCCATCAGAGTCACACTCAGAGTTGTTCATTGCACTGCTTCTTCCTTCCTCCTATTGCTGTTGGAGTAGTTGCTGTAAAGTACTTGAGATTTTATTATATGAACTATGGGATCAGTTATAATTAATGCAAAATTGTTTGTTTCCTGGCAGGGTGATGCCACATCTGGGGATGTGGCTACACTGATCATGACGACAGTTTCTCCCTTTGGATGAGGAAAACTTGGAGGAAAAGCTGAGGAGGCCACGTATGCTTTTATTTCCTCAGTAAATTCTAGCAATTTAAAGCCAGGTAGCAGAGAAAGTTACAGATCTTAAACTAATAATATTGATTTTCCTTTCTGGAACACACAGCCCCTCTCCAAGGTATTGTTCTGAGAAAAATATTATGAATCTGTCCCTATAGCTGTGCTTAGCAGAAGTATTAATGTTACTCTTAGACTGAATTAAGCAGGATAACATATAGCAAATACATAGGAATAATATGGTTTCCTGATTTTCATCATCACTACAGTGATTAGTCTTCTAATTTTACGCATACTGAAATTACGGAGATTTAGCAGAGTCCTTAATATTGTTTCTTAAGCTTTTAGAAGCTACTCTTGCAAGTCTCAGAGTGTTTACTTACACAGTGGTTTTATATATATTCCTGTCCATATTTTTGTAGATAAAAGTATTTTTATGCATTTTTAAGAAACTGGATGGAAAAAAAAGTGTAGTAAAAGAGGACCCAATTTCTTTCTCCATTTGAGGGAACAGGGACAGGACCTACTGAGCTGTAATATGGGAAAGGATAACTACTGATCAAAGCAGCTTCAAAATTGCATGTAAGCCAAAAAACACAGTTTCAAGGTCTCTGATATTTTTCATCTTTTGTCCTGTCTGGATAAGCTGAGGAGTACACAGAAGGGCATAGTCTCAAGAGCACCCTCAGCCAGTTTGCTGCTGACCCAAACTGCTAAGAGTGGCAGAGCCATCAGAAGGTCATGTTGCCATCCAGAGGGATCTGGATAGGCTGGAGAAATGGGCTGACAGGAATTTCAACACAGGAAAGTGTAAAGTCCTGCACCCAGTGAGGAGCAACCCCAAGCACCACTATATGCTGGGGAATGCCCACCTGGAAAGCAGATTTGCAGAACAAGACCTGGGTTGAACACAAGCCAGCAGTGCACCCTGGCCACTAAGGCAGCTAATTGTATCCTGGGCTGCATTAGGCATCCTGGGCCATGTGTCAAAAGGTCAAGGGAGGGATCCTTCCCCTCTGCTTGGCACTGGTGAGGCCACACCTTGAGTGCTGTGTCCAGGTCTGGGGATCTTCAGTACAAGAGTTCCTTAGACCTACTGGAGATAATCTAATGATGGGCCACAAATGTGATGAAGGGACTGGACTACCTCTCCTATGAGGAAGAGCTGAGAGAGCTGGACCTATTCATCTTGGTAAAGAGAAGGCTCAGGTGGATTTTACCAACGTTGTAAGTACCCGAACGGAGGGTGCAAAGAGAATATGCCAGACTATCTCTTCAGTGGTGGCCAGCGACAGAACTAGAGGCAATGGGCACATACTAAAATACGCGAGGTTTCCTCTGAACATCAGGAAACAACTTTTCACTGTGAGGGTGGTCAAGCACTGGCACAGATTGCCCAGGGGGGATGTGGAGTCTTCATTCTTGGAGATGTTCAAAAGCCATCTGGACCCAGTGATAAGCAACTGGGTGTCCCTGCTGGAGCAGCAGGGGTTGCACCAAATAACCTCCAGAAGACCCTTCCAACCTTAGCCATTCAGTGATTCTTTGAGGATCACAGGACAGAGTAGCCTAGTAAGGATGCCCAAACAGCCCCTTGTTACCATCTTCTTTGAGCAGGTGACTTCTGCTTCAGGGCCTATGGGTGGAGGTAGAATGGGAGGGAGGAGGAGATTGAAGACTGCATGAACATCTTTGTGTTCAAGACATTAAATGACCTACTCTTGGAGTGAGAATGAAAATTGTAGGAACCTGGAAGAAATCACAATTACTGCTAGCAACTCAAAAGAGTAGAGAAAAAGAACTGGGCAGAGCCTGCCCACAAGGCCTATTGCAAAACTGCATTCTCTCATGCCCGTTGTTCTGTGAGATCAGGCACCACTTCTCTACACCTTCCCAAACAACATTGTCTGAAAGCTTGAGTGATCTCCTGGGGCTCACTGCCATTTCTTCACTATATTCTCCACTAAGTAAGCATAACAAAGGGAGCGGCAAGTGCCAGAGCAAAGAAAGACTTGTGGGTCATGCTGTGGAAGCTGTACTAAAGGAGAAGGTGGCAGCAACTCATAGCCCTTGAACACATGATGAGGGAGATATAAGATTTTCTTTGGATTAAAAAACACCAAGTGTTTGCCTAGGAAAACCCTTCATGATGATCTGAAACCATATTTAACAACAGATTTCAAAGGGGGGTTTCATGAAAAAGGTTCTGCAAACATGTGAGAAGATCTGTTTCAGTGAGATGATTAAGAGGAGTAAAATGAGAGGAGAAAAACAAAGTTTTTTTAATTTTATCAGGAATATGAAAAGAAATTTTGCTGCAGATTTTCAGTGCTGCACACCTTTTTCTGCTCAGGTTAGGCTTAGATGACTGGTAAAAGCATTTGATTTTCATTTTCATACTAATTTCCAGTTATCCTACAACTGGGAGGAAACCTCTCTGGTGAAAGACCTATGAGTGCAGAGTAAAGACCAAGCTGCTTTATGCTGATGATGTTACCCATACAGAAGCAACTCTGCAGCGTTTAACATCCTGCTTTGCAGATACTGCTGAGCTCTTTGGGCTGGAAGTCAGCTTAAAGACAGAACTTCTCTATCAACTGGTACCTCAGGAAGTCTTCCATCATCCCCATATCACCATTGGCCAATCAGAGCTTAAATCAGTCCAGCAGTTTAATTACCGAGGTAGCCTCATCTCCTCAGATGGTAAGATTGATGGGGAGATTGACAACAGATTAGCAAAGGCATAGAGTGCTTTTGGAAAACTCCATAAAAGAGAATGGCGTAATAAACACTTGAAGAAAAGCACCAAGATCAGTGTTTACAAAGCCGTAGTGTTGTCTACTCTCTTATATGGTTCTGAATCATGGGTCATCTACCGCCACCACCTGCGACTCCTAGAACGCTTCCATCAACGGTCTCCATACAGTCCTAAACATCCACTGGTCAGATTATGTGACCAATACATCTATTCTTGAACAAGCAGCAGTCACAAGTATTGAGGCCATGTTGCTGAGAACACAGCTGTGCTGGGCAGGGCACATCTCAAGGATGAAGGACCACCGCCTCCCTAAGATCTTGCTTTAAGGTGAACTTGCCACTGGCTGCCGCAAGAGAGGAGCCCCAAAGAAAAGATTCAAGGACTCCCTGAAACAACATCTCAGCCTTGGCCATATTGATCAACATAACTGGTCTACTCTGGCCTCCAGTCGGGAGGCCTGGAGACACACCATCTACAACGCTGCTGCTTCCTTAGAGAACGCACACAGGATCACTCTCAAGGAGAAAAGACAACGCAGAAAGAATCGTGTCTTGCAGAATATACCACCTAAGGAGTCTTTCTGCTGTGCCTTTTGCAATCAGATATGTCTATCTCGTATTGGCCTCATTAGTCACCAGCGTGCCTGTAACAAATGTGGATAAAGCCTTCCTAAATCTTTGTTTGCGAAGCCCAGCCATGAATGAATGAATGAATGACAGACCAAGCTTATCACAGTCTTTACTGCCCGTGTAAAATGGTAGATTTTATATTCAATTCTTTTGATATAAATGTGCCAAATGTGAAGAATTAATCCTTGAACTTTGACATACTAAAATCCACATTTCAATTAGGATGTAATTTAACAGTAGAACATTCTTTTAGCATTAATAATTGTTGTACCTTTGCTGTTATGTGAGATGATACTGCTAGTCACAACATGAAGGTTCTGCAAGTCTTTCTCTAATGGGCAGAAGAGAAAACATGCCAGATTTTGAAGTCCATGACTTTTGGGAAAAAAGTGAAGGGAATTGGAGAGGGCCTATGAACTGCCTTTTGCAATTATAAGATTAAATGGAGACACATGTCTTAGTTCTGCACAGATTTTATCAGGGTACAGAATAGCCTATCAGACTGCATTTTCCACCTTTTCACCAATCTTACACATCTTTTTGCAATTAACACATGGTTCAAAGACTGGAATAAAAAATCATTGATATTTTATGTCTATGTCATCTGGCATTCATCCATTATTTCTCACTGAATTATTCCATGTTGTCTGGGAACATCGTTTGACAACAGCAGACTTCAAAGGTTTAGTACTGCAGGAGCTGTGTAAAGGAGATTCTACAAACTCTTACATGGATAGTCCTCTTTTAGTCAGATGATGATTAACAAGGAAAGCTGATCCAAAATTATTAAAGCCATGTAATGTCTTTTAATGATTTCAGGGTACTAGGCTGAAATACAGGATGTTTTTAAACTCACTGGTGTAATGCCTAAGAGGTAGGTGTTCATCAGACAACACAGATTCTACAGCGTTCCAGGCAACCATGTAACATATGTGCAGGTAAGCCTCTTCTATCTATAAGGGACCCTTCCAAAAAACTAGTGTCTAAGAATGCAGGAACAATGAAAGCTGCAATTTTTCTTAAGGTCAGTCACATTTAGATGTTCAGTGTATATTAGCTTTAGAGAGATTCTATATTAATACCAATTCTTGGTTGATATTTTTTCTAATAAATTTAGATTTCTTACCAGCTATAGCAATCCAGGTTCTGATATTCCTAAGCCTGTTGAGTCAAATTTGGCTTTCAGTATTACCTAAAAAATAACGAAAAAACCCAAAGGGGACCATTCTTAGAGAAACATCTACTCATTGAAATAGCAGAGATTTGGCTTTTCAAAAAGAAATAAAGATTGTTTATACATTATTGAATGTTGTCACAATTATCATTCCTCTGGATTCTTACAGGAAGGAAGGAATTTCTGCCATGTAGAATTTTGATATTATGATGGTGTTTTGTTAGTACTTTAGCTAAAAGCTATGGCAAATATGAACAGGACCAGTTCTACATCTGCCACATATAGCCATAATTCAAAGTTTATGACAGTACATTGATTGATATTTGCCTCTGGCAGAACATTACTGATGTCAATGACTGTCTCACAGGGCCTGGGACAGCAGCAAAACACTGGGTTAAGGCTTGGCCTAAAGTCCATTATACAACTCTGCTGAAAATATTTGCAAGAAATGATGATATGCACCACCTTAGCATTGTATTTCCAGCGGATATACAGAGGTATTTGTGCAACTGTGTGATACATTGCTTGTGTTTAATCTAAATGTACAATGAAGTCAAGATAGAAAAAATGCAAAACCAACACCCTCATAGACGTGGCAAACCTATGTGTTACAAGCGAAAGCTATGTCTGTGTCTATTCTGCAGGGTGGCTGCACTCTGTAGCTGATGGAAGACTTCTAACCAGCTGGGCCATGCTGTATAAAGCAAACAGTGGTTACATCACCTGCCTGGTGATGACAATGTGAGGCAAGTATACAAGGTGAACTTCTCAGGAGTAGCCTGATCCCCTATCAGGATGAGCCATGGGTCATATCTTTCCCATCCTGTGTGTTTACAAAGGCCCAGGAGTGCAATTAGGCAGGCAGATGCCACAACACCTCAGTCTGAACAAACACTGGACCAAGAACTGTAAGACAAAAGAGTAAGAAATCCAAACAATGAGATTGAAAAATTAGGGACAATTTTAGCCAATACTATGACATTTGCCATCAGGTGTGCACTTAGGTCTCTTGAAAGGTTGAACAAACACAACACAAAGCATGTTCTCTCCTTGCCAGTCTGGGGTAAAGTAACAGTAACTCTGTCAGAGGTAAGTCATGCCTTGTTACTCATTGTGTATGAGATTTAAATTATGTCAGTGAAAGTATCAGGTAGAAGGTTTAAAATTAAACAAAAAGAAATACTTTTTTACACATGAGTACACTACAGATTTCAATAATGCTGCTTGGTGTCAGCTCCAAACTGCAAGCAGGTTGATGAGAGCCTTGGAAAATCCATGAGTGACTTAGAAGCTGTCAGCTCCAGAATTAACCTCCAGCCTGAGAAACCCTTAGACAGGCCTTAAACAGCTCCCAGAAATTGGGAAACTGCAACGGAGGCATATACAAGGACTATGCATTAGTTTATATTTGCCTTGTTTCTTAAGGTTAGACTCAGAGCATCAGCCTAAATGAACCTTTTTGTCAGAGATGCATTTGCCCGTGACCCTGAGTACCAAACCAGCCAGTTAAAATGGATGTTTAGAGAGTTTACAATACTCAGCTACTTACCCGTGGTTTTTTCAACATGCTTTTTTCCTAGTTTGTTATTTAAAAACTCAGTTAATGAGAATGTCACTGGCCCAAGAGGCATTTAGTATCTTTATTCTTACCTTAGGCAGGAAGGATTTCCCAAGGAACTGATTTGCAGTGTCTTGCAGCAGAATATCACTTGAATACCACTTGACCCTTGCGGAACCATTCAAAACAAACATCCATGTTCACTGTGCCTGTCAGAAGTCTCTGTCTCTGAGAATTGCTTTTCCAATGTGGGTTATGACTGTTCTCATCTAGATTCATCTACATCATGTTTTCTAATTTGCTAAGAATTCCATGAACAACAGCATCAAAAGCCTTTCTAAAGTCAAAAAATACAATAGCAATTGCTTTTCCTTTGTCTGCAGCATCTGTTACCCATCATAGAATAAAAGTGGATTATTCTGATAAAATCTATTCTTACCAAAAAAATTCCTTGTTATCCTCCAGGAAGCCTGCTAGTTATTTGTTCCATTACTCCTGTTTCCAGAAACAGAGATTTTGCTGACTGATCACAATTTCTTCCTGTCTTTTTAAAGCTCTCAACATATTTACTGTTCCCATTAGCTGAAATGCCACCCATTCTCCATAAATTGTCAAAAAGAATTTTTAATAGCTCTGAAATTTGATCAGCCAGTTCAGTACGTGTCCTAGGACAAAAAGGTGCTATCCCTGTTGTGTGACCCTGATCACTCCACTAACGGAACTAATTAATAGTAGTAAGTCAATCAGTTGTCTGATGATGAAGGAGATCTATAGAGCTACACTGAGGTTCATTTACTCACAGACTGGGGTATATCAAACAGAAGGTGATTTGGGAACACCACCATTGCACCTTTAACTTCCAAAATGCACACTCTATTATTCTAATCATTTGTGCTCTGTACAACATCTGTAGTTGTGAGTGACACTTTCCATATGGTGAAAGTTCTGGAAATTGACAGGCTAATTTGTACAAGCAGAAAGTACTCATGTAAATAATATTACACTAGGATCTTGGGGGCAAGGGAAATTTGCAATGCAATGTATTAATTTCTGTGCCAGGTATTTTAATGAATAATCCACTGCAATTGTATGTGCTTTGCACAGGAAAACGATACTCTTGATATCTTATTCTTTCTGCTGCTTTTCTGAACTTCTCAGACAAAGAGAATGCTAATCTGTACTTGAATAAAATCTTTTCTATTATGTTAGTCTCCATGCTTGCTTGATTGATTACTTAGCATGACACAACACCAGCTCTTGTACTGTTTGCTCTTTACTGATATTTGCCAAAGAGGATAATGCCAATTTAATAATTTAAGGAGATTTTTGGTATAACTGTTGGTAGAAGACAATCATAGTTTTGTGTATCTTGAATAATTTTTGGAAGGAAAGGAAAAAAACATGGTAGACAAATCAGCTGACTGCAAACAGTAATGAGTTGTGCTTTTCACGTAAAAAAATGCAACCTGTGAAACCTACCAAAAACAGAAGACAAGGAAAATAAGGGGTGCAGTGCCCTTCTTATTTTAATTTCATACTTGTTTCTTCTGCTGGGGAGTGGGAACTGTTCAGTAGGTAAGGTCTATGTCTGCCCACCAGCTGCTGGTGAAGTTGTCTCTCCTAAAGAGCTGGAGATGGTTCCAGACTCTGACCAGGCTACACAAGTGGTAGCTGAGCAGTGAGCTACAAAGTTAGTATCAGCTAGACACTTGCAGAGAGGCTTGTATTAACAAAGCTCTCGTGCTTACATGGGGATCATCATCAAAGCTGATGTCCAGAACTGTGGTACAGCTGAGTGTCAGCACTCATTTAGAATCATTGTTAATAAGTGTGAAGAAAATCCCACTCCTTCTCCACAGCCAACATAGTTCCCATTCTTTACATTCTTGTCTTGTTCAGTGTCATCCTCTGGCACATTTCTACCAGTCTTATGTTTTCATCTCAGTAACAGTTTCTGGATGATGCACCACCAGGTAGAATGGCTGGAACAGTGGATTGCAAAATGCCTGTATAAAAAAAGAAACGGTTCTTTCTCAGAAGACATGAAAACATAAAAATATGCAAACTAAGAATCCTATAGCTCTTTCGGCTAAATAAAACAAAACCAACCAACCAAACAAAGAAGAAAAAAAAAAACCAACAAAAAACCCTCAATCAATCAATCAACCAAAACAATCAACACAACTCCTACCCACCTTAAAGGATAACTCTAATGAGAATAGAAGTTTTATATTGAAATTTCCAGTCAGTTTCTAGTCCAAGCACTTTCCCACAGCCATTTGTCACGTATAAAATGTAAATTCAAGAGGTATTAGTGTGGCCATGCTGTACAGTTTATACAACAAAGACTCCATTTTTTTGTTATAATGATGAATTGTGAAGGTCCAAGCAAGGTACTGTGAGAGCTTTTTGGATTCAGCATGTTAGATACAGGAAGACAATTCTTTGATTCCATGAAGTTCTCAGTATTAGCCCTCCCTGATAGCTGAGTATATGTGTACAGATATAAGGTTTGACAGGAAAGGAAATGCAGACTGACTGCTGTACTCTACAAATACTGAGTATAACATAATTTTGGACACTGTCAGTGTCCCTGTTAAACATTTGAAAGTATTGTTGAAGTATTTGTGATTTATTTTCCATGAAACACACAGATGAAGAAGTCTTCACAAAGTCAGTTTTGACAGTGAGTGTAAAAGCATCTGAAGTGAAGATTGTCAAGATGACTGAGACCCCCTGTAAATCATTGGTTTGCACATCTTCCTCTCCAGCTGGACACCTTCCAAATTTCCTCAGCTGGAAAGAATTATTTGATCAACTTGTTGTTTCCAGACCTGATTTCTTTTTTCAATGTAGCTTGTAGCTGCAAATACAATTAATTCAAGCAGAGTGAAATGAACTGGCACTTGAGATTAATGTCAACATCTGTGTGAAAATACTTCCCATCATTGGATAACACTATTAGCTATATCTAGTTTATTTATATAGCCATGTTTAGTACTACAAATTTCTCGGCATTGCAGCTGCAGGCTATTAACCTAGAACATGACCTCTTTTAGTTATTACTTAAGGCAATAATAGTAGTGATACAGATTATAATGAAGATCCCTTGAGAAAGAGTATAGTAATTAAAATCTATGTCACTAGAATGTCACTATGTCCTATAATGAAGCCAGTGCATTAATGAAAACTGAATAAATAAATACAGGAAACTCATATGAAAACACTTAGTTGAAGGAATCTCATTTTTTGGATTGACTTTTCTCCTAAGTATCAAAGATGAGATTAAAGAATGGGTGGTTGAGAGCCGTAAGAAGAGCAAACTCGTATTAGAATGGTTTCAGAAAGCAAATCCAATGCTTTAGGGTGCAAGCTGATCGCCACTGTGACTAGCATTTAAACATGTATTTCAGATAGGCTTGACCCAGTATGGAAATACACCATGTCAGCTTTCTTTGAAACATAATTAAAGATCATTGACAGAGGCAGAACATTTCATCATTTGGACTCTTGGTCTTTTCTGGCTTGTTGAAACATACGTTCCTATGAATATCTGAAGTTACCACAGGTTCCTGTTCACATACATGCCTTGGAATCCTCTAGAGATTTTTATGCTGCAGTTTCATGTTTATTCAGAATGCAATATCAAAATTGATAAAAATTCAATAAAGGCAATTGGATAAGAATGTATGTATGATGGGTTTTGTTTGATTTGTAAGTTAGTAGTGAATGTATATGGGTATGAGAAGATAAAGTACATTAATAGGCAGAAAGATCAGTTAGCTGGACTACTGAATTTTGTTCCCAGGATCTACAGCTTTAAAGTGCTAGTTAAGGTTAGCTGGTAATTTCTCACAGCTTCATCAGCGGTGTAATTGGCAATCATTGTAAATTGGTTTTACATTGCAAGGGAACGGTTCTTGTTTAAGATGCTAAAAGTCCTTTTCCCTGTGATTCAGATGAACATGGCCCAGACACAGAAAGATAAAAAACCCTGCGTATTACTATTTGCTCTGGACAAAATCATCCAACTCACTCTACACTCTGAACAACTTACTGCAATATTATCAAGAGAGAGCTGGGAATGCTTATTATAAATAAGCAAGGACAGACCAATTTCAGAAGAGGTGATTCTATCAGGAGAAGCATCTATGAGAAGAAAATAGATAGAGGGATGAAATTTAAGGTAGCATATTCAAATATCTTCCTTCAGGTTTTAATTAACACCCAGGCTTATCTTTCAAGTAGTGCTATGCTTCCAGCACTTGGCTAAAAAGATATAGGAGGCTCTGGTACATGCACAATTTGAAAAGCTTACAGCCAGTCATGGAAGCTTTATAAAAGCTGCCCTATTTCAGCTGTACATGCATTTTAATTCAATAAGAGATAGCAATTAATTTATTGTATGCACAAATTAAGGATGCTTCCCTTCCTGTCTTGAGTGTATAAGGTACATCCTTACCAAAAATTATGAAAAAACCCTTTTGGTTAATCTTAAGACATCCTACAGATTGATTGCTTTCTTAGTATCCCTCATCTATTACAGCAGGTGAAAAAACCCACGAAACAGTGATATATGGTAGAATACTTCCATACTGTGCCATGCTTCCATTAATAACTCAGCTAGAGCAGCCTGTGGCTGCCTTTCAAACTAGTGAGAAAGGATACCGATTTCTATAGTCTATCTTGGCCAAAAGTCACTTTCTTTCTTGCAATGGGAAAAGTTGGAAAAAGAACACTTTTCTAGTTAATTCTGCACCTTTCTTATCACAACATGATTTGCTACTTACTGAACAATTAGGATGGTTCCCTGAGTACAGCTGCCCTGCAGGGTCCTTTTACCCTTGGCAGGCACAGCTCTTAAAGATGCTGTGCTGCTATTTGCAGCTTCCTACCGCAGCTGCACATCAAATATACAAAGCAGGAGCCAGGCATGCTTTGGCAGCAGAAATGAAATTAAAATGTGAGGACTGGAAGAGAAGTGACTTGTTTTTTATTGTTCTGATAAGAAATTAGTAATCAAATGTACAGAAGAAGGTAATTGCTTGCCGTTCAAAGCAATTGTTCCAGAAAGAAGTGTTTGTTACCAGGAGAACAAAGGTCATGTTCACTAATTTTATATTCATGATTAGCAATAGGCTTAATCTAGAAACATTTTGAAGTTGTATCCAGGATCTCTCCATCCAGTTTAGCATTTCTCACATATCTTTCTCCACCATCACCACCCCAAATGACAGAGAGAGAAGAGGAACTGTGACAAAACAGAAGTGGGAGTGGTAGTGCTTTAGTTCTTAAAAAGTCTAGAGAAATAGTGAGAGGATGAGATGTGCTTAAATGCTTTACCCCATTCCTATTTCTCTAGAGTTGATTGATTCAGCTTTTATTTAGCAGTATGCACACAGGTATTTGGTGCCATTTTTAATGCCCTTAGGTATCCTACTTCATCGCCAGACCTCCAGATGCTACTCCAGAAGGGCATGTATTTCCTACAGGTCCTATGGCATATACGCAAGCTCAGTGTGAATGTCTCAGAGGAATGTAATGATAACTTGCATCCAGAGGACACAGATTTCAGATGTGCACACTTCAAATTTTTGTTGAAGTGTCTGCCACTGAGCCTGAAGGCACTCCTGTCCCAGCGCCTCCGTGATGTCCAGTATAATTCAGGCAACTTTCATTTTGCAGTTTTAGCAGTCAAGGAAGGTTCAAACAGGTTGCAGGACAAACCTGCAGTCTATCCTTTTCTGGCAGCCATTCTTCAAAAGGATCACATGTAATTAGCACATGCCTTCATGTCTGCAGGAGATTTTATTCAACTCGGTGTTCAGGATCAGGTTTGCCGTAAGCTCAGTAACCTTACTGCACTGTAGGCATATCCATGGTTTCCTTTTCTGTCCTTGCCCTCTCCTACCTTGCTTTCAAAGTATCACAGAGCCATAACTATCCAGTCATGTTAATGTTTTCGAATCACTTAGGAAGGAAAGTTTCATATCTGCAGGAGCTGGTCTCTTTTTCAGCAGTATATAACAGATAACTGACAACTTCCACAGGTCACTTCTGGCAGAGCTGCAAAACTCTCCGCCCAAAGAGAGTCAAACATGGCAAAAAACCACAGTTTCTCAGAAAACACTTACTAGATTAGGTAATTCTGTAAGTTACACTGATTTATTTTATCTGTGACACGTTCTGTGGATTAGACCACACAGACAGTTTTACAACTGCTGCACATCAAGAGTGGAAGATGTGGTCTTTAGTTCAAATAACAGGGGCTTGTATTTTTAATTTCAGAATGAGATTGATCCCTTGAAGACAAAACAGTCAAGATCTGCCTATGGTGTGAGAAATAAGAAAAGCAGTGCTTATTCAGCCAAGAATGAACTTCTCAAATCTTTTCCTTTCACCACATAAATAGCAGTAAACTATGTGAACAAAATACCTATTTTGTTGCCCTTTGTAGTTTGGTTTATCATGAAAAACATCCATTCGTATTTAATGGGCATCTGAGTTGAGTTTTGACACCATGATACAAGTATGACAAGCTCCAGTTCCGAACTTCACGAACTCTCCGTTGTGAAGTTCTCTCCCGTGTTCTGTGTGTACTGAGGAGCTGACCACAGCAGGGTTCAGATCATGATGATATCCCCCAGAAGGTGTTTCCATAGAAGAAGCTGCATTTCACTGTCTTGATATAGATGTTTGCAGCTTTTTAGTTGTCAGACAGAATGGACCGAAGGCAAATGTGTAAGGATTTGGGAAGCTGTTACATTATTTTTGATGTCTCACCACTACTTTTCAAGGTTTGATCTTGCCTGCACTGCATATTACAGTCATTCTGGTGCTTATAGAAAAGGAAATCCAAGGAAAATTCTTTAAAAAAATAAAATAAAAAGAGTTATTTTTTTTTTCTTTGTAAACATATAAAAAGGGATCTGTTCTAAACTAAATTCACTTTGGCTTATACAGTAGCTTTTGTTCATATAACATGTAATGGAAAAGCTAATTGACATTCTGTCATTTCTGTTTCAATAAACTGAACTCACTGATGCCGCCCTCTAGAATCTGTGACAGCTGATCTATTTCCAAAATAAACCAAGGAACTAAATTTATTTTCAAACAAAGATTACCTCATTCTGGAACCCATGCTAAGCCTTTTTTTCCCCCTCATCAACTTGTACAAGGAAAAATGTTAAAAAAGTACTTTTAAACAGTTAAAAATCAAAGGGAGACTATATTTCACAGGAAGATCATAGTGGAGAAAAATTAATCATAGATAGTTTCAAATGTTTTAAAAATAAATCAGCAGCTCTGAAGAAAAACAACATACTGGTAAGTAAGACAGAAATTCCACCAGGAAAATATGGCAATTATGAATGGTATGATAGCATTTCCAGAAAAAAAAATATATAAAAAGAGAAACTTGGAACTTTTATATCATCATCCATGTAAGCATCTGAAAGGACATTAAAATAATTAATGGATGCATGTTTTCATGCATCTCCTGTAAAAGGAAAAGGATGCCAATCAACATTTCTTGAAAAATGCAAAAGAAAAGGCCCTACAGAGATCTGTCAGGGCACCACAGGCTCCTGTGCCAGGAGTGCTGAGGGTCCTCCAGTGGGTGATGGCAGGACCTGGCAGACAGGCCATCCATGGAGCACTGGTGCAGCCAGAGCCCTGGGGTGAGGCCAGGACTGGATGGGTAGGACCAAATTGGTGTGGCCGTGCCCAGGCATGGCAGGAGCTGTGTTTCAGGTTGGGGCCAAACAGCAGAGGCTCAGCTTAAAAACAGCTCCCATAGGCGGTGGGTGTCCCCAGATGTGGCTTCCCCAGCATCCTCAGTCACAGGAGGAAGGGGATGTTTTCACATTTCCTTCGTGAGGGGGATGCACACACACACATGCCCCAACTTATATGAGAAATCCCTGTGAAAGTTTGAGGAAGAAACATCAGTAGCTGCAGAGATTGGGCACTTCTGCCTATGTAGAGATGTATCAGTGTTGAGCAATACTGAGTTGGATAGGAAACTAGGTATGCGTTTCCAAAAAAGCAAGAGAGCAGTGTGAAAATAAAGATTTTTCATTAGACAAAAGGTTTTTGTCCGCATGAGATTTTGATTGGTTGACATAACAGTAAAAGCTCCCACCGCAGGATGAGTGTGTGTGTTCATAACAAAAATCAGGCACAACCAGTGAACCGGCAAATAATTCCCTGTCACTAGCATGGTTATTAACCATCTGCATGGATCTTTCAGTGTAATAAAGCTGAACAAGGAAATATGACAAATGCCTTTGTTACTCAGAAGAGCGTTTTATGTTGCATTAAACATGTAAAATGCAATTCAAATTAAACTGAAACATTTACTTACAGCCAAAGTGCCTTATTTTTGTTTACAGGTGATCTCCACCAACCTGAGATTTATTGTGAAAGGAACATATAGATGGTATTCAGTAAATAGAATTATGTGCCCGTATTATCATTTAAATAGACTTAAATTTCTACTATCTCAGTAGTGTTTTGTTTTGAATGTAACACACTGGCAATTTTCCCTTTATTAATATTTTAGAACTACATAATTTTGTTTTTGTCAGTGATATAGGAAGAAGCAAAAAAGAAAAAGCCCATCATTGAGCTATTCTGTTCCTCTGTTTATGGTACAGGCCAATGTATTACGGAAACCTTTTGAGGAAAAAAAAGAAGACCAATGGTTGGTTTTGCAATGTGCAGTAAAACAATGCTTCCATTCCTACAACATCCCCCAAGTACCTGCATACCTTATTCTTGTACAACCTCTTCGGTACATAAAGGTTTACTTAAAGTGTTTATCTTGATGGATAACTTAAAAAAAAAAACAAACACAAAAAAACCCAACCAACCAAACAAAAAACTTTTCTGTCCACTCCCCGAACATTTCCCCTTCATTCATTCAAATACCTTCCTCTGATTTTTTCCTTTGTGGATATTCTACCTACAGCTGATCCTTCTCAGGTAAAAAAATTGGTATGAGTTTCCATTATTTTATTTGGAGGAAAATATTGCACAGTGCTGAGCTGGCATAGTGGAGAAAAGAATATACCTGGAGCAGAACTGAGAGGAAAATAGAGGAGAAACAGCTTTCATTCCCTCAGGGATTACACTTCTCCTGCCTTTTCCATTGCCTGCTGAAAATGCAAGTCATTTCACTGTCCCACAGTCTTATTACCTCGGTGTTATTTTTATCCATATCACTGTTCCTTATTATTTGCCTTGTTATAATGCCTAGATACCTTTACCAAAATCGAGACTGTACAAATATGGCCTGAAACTGCCAGTAAAATATTGCATATTCTAACGGAAGAGGGAGAAATAAGAACAGAGAAAGCAAACATTATTGTTTCAGTTTTATGTAAAGAATAAGACAGACTAAGGGAGTTGTGCTCGCATCTGGGAGTCTAGTGCCAGTTTGAATGTCCCACTGTTCCCAAAGAGATGACAGATGTGATAGCCACAGTCCTGTGGAGGCTGTTGGACACACGTCTGGGAGTACGAAAAGCTGCCCACGTTTAAGTAACCAGATGCCTCTGTTCAGCCCACTTGAGGTCACTTTCTCAAGGTTGTTCAAGAAGTGTGTAGCAAAGCTGTGCTTGAATATAAATCCCATAAGCTCCAGTTCACTGTCCTAATCACAAATGAATTCTTCCTGGTTTCAGCTTCTCTTCTTTTCTTTCTCCCAACCACCTACACTACTGCTGTTTTGAAGCAGATTATCCTTTCCTGCTTTAAATTTTTCTCCTTTATGTTTCAGTCTTTGATTTTGGCTCCAGGCCTCCTCTACAGCTCAGCAGAAGGTTGAATTCTACTTCGGTTGGAGGTTGTGTTACAGAATGTTCTCCACCCCTTCTGCTCTTTTATTGGCATCTCCTCCCACCCCCAGCATGCTGAACAACTCTAATGTACTGTGAAATGCAGGGATCGATAGCCATTGCAATTCCATTTGAGCTAGCATGCCAGTAGCTGTTGGTAGACATGCAAACAGGTGATGTATTAAAAAACTCATGTCTGTGAAATACCCACTCGCAATCAGCACTCCAAGTTAATTACATATGTGTGAAAAAAAAATCTTCTGATTCTTATCAGATGTGTTTCCTTTTAAGAGTCATGTTATACTTTTATTTTGGTCAAGATTAAGTAGAAGAGATTGACCTTCTTAAGGCACTCTATTATTCCTACAGTCACATCTTTCTTTCTTTTTCTGCCATTAGGAAGTCATTCCATTTCTGTGTTGACATTTTTATCTTCTCTTTACAGCCTTTCCAGAAGCCATGTTACTTACTGAACTTTTGCTGACAAACAAAAGGAAGAAAGAGAAAGAAAAATGTCATAAACCTTCACATATAGCAAATGGCAAAGTCCTTCTGTATTACTCAGAGTAACTTTTTAGCATTCATTTCTCACTTCACTACTTTAGTTTCACTGTCTTTTCCTTCTGGTTTTGCTTTAGTTCTTTTCTATGCAGTATTTTGGACTCATCTGTTTGTTCTGACATTTTCTTTTTTTTTCTCATTGTTTGTTGATTGCCTCTTCTTTCCTTACAATTACTCTATTTGATTAATTCTGTCTTCAATTCTGTTTAGCCTCTCTGACAACCCCTTCAGGCATTGCTTTTTATGAAAAAATTATACGTAGAGAATTTCTTAACTCCACAGCATCTGTAGTTCATCAAAATGTCACGGCCAATGTGCCATTTTTTGCTTTACAGTGCCAAATCAGGATGAATCTGTTACCTACCTACTTAACAACCACCTTGTGAACAAATATAATTTTAGGGTTGAAGCATCTTGTCCTAATACCGAGCACTGGCTTAGCTAATGTAGAGTCAGAAGAACAAATATTTTCATGAAGATGGAAACTAGTGGATGATGAGAAAAGGTATAACGATACCTTTTATTCCACTATAGGAAGTCAATCTCCCAATATGCACTTTTTTAGTGCAATACTGTGAATAGCATTGGTGTTCTTTGCCCTTAATGTATCTATTGCATGGTCTCCATAAAAGATGCAGACTCTAGAGGGACTAAAATGGCTTTTGCCATATGGGGCTAATGCTTTTCTGCCGACAGCACATTGCCTGAGCTGGCCTCCAGCCAGGCCGAAAGGCTGGACCAGGTGTTTTGAATATGCTCTACAAGCCCTCCCAGAGAGCTTGAGAGCCACACAACGTCGTGTGATCGTTGGCTGAGGAGTGCTAGTTTGGTTCTGTCTGCTGCTTTGGTCTTCTAATAACATGTGCACACGAAGAAAACCACTACTATCACAACACAGCTGGTGAAGGCAGTAGCTGAGCTCATCCTGGTGCTCTCTCATCTTGAGACTATATATGAAACAGCCAATGAGGAAGAGGTGTGATTTCATCACACTTTGGATCTAAATGTGGACATGGAAGAGCATATGGCTTCGCAATTGTTTTTTGAGGTTTTATTTCTCTCTCTTTCCTCGTGCAGACAGTTGCTGTCATTTTCACGAGATCAAATGTGCGCTAGTGTCATACTTGATGCTGAAATTCACACCTACTTTCCTTCAGCAGCCCCAGCCAAACTTTAAAGAATTTCTAAGTGCTGAGGATTTTTTTTTTTTTAGAAGGTATTTGATCATGATGTTTTTAGCAGATTTAATTTTGAAAATGAGGTGATGTAATGAATTAAAAAAAAAGCCAGCCACAAAAGACTGGATAGAGCTACTGTTTCACACTCAAAGAACAACTGTTGAATATTCGTTCTGTCGAGCTTTTCCAGGCGCAACCTTCTGCAGCCAAACCTCTGATAAAGTAGAAAGAAGTCCCTCGAAGCGCCGCGTCCTCCACGGGGGTGCCGGGGTGCAGGAGCCCCGTGAGCGCTGAGGTGCCGGGTGGGGAGCAGGGCCGGGAGGTGCCGCGAAAGGAAGGGCGGGCAGTGCCCGTGGGGCGGGCCAGGGGACGCGGCCGCCGCGGTGCGGGGGCAGCCGGTGCTGAGGGGAGGGGGCGGGCGGGCAGGCAGAGCTTTTCGTCCCGGGAAGGGGCAGGGTTTTCGCCCGGCCCAGCGGGCGCCGGGGCGCTGGCGGGGGCGGTGGCTCCCCCGGAGCGGGTCTGACCGCGCCGGTGCGGGGGAGGCGGCGGCGGTGCCCGGTGCCGGACCTGCCCCTCCCTCCCTCGCTCTCTGTCTCCCTCCCCCGCCCCGCCCCGCCGCCCCCGGCCCCGCACGCCGCCTGCCCGCTCCCTCGCACAGCGCCGGGCCCGGGAGGGAGGCGGCCGCGCCGGGTCACCTTCCCGGCCGCCGACAGCCAGAGAGGCGCCCCCGCCGCTCCTTCCTCCCCCGCCGCCGCCATCCGCCGCTCCGGGCCGTCCCCGCCCCGGTGAGCGGGTGCCCCGCGGTATGAGCTGCACCGGGGGGAGCGTCGGCCTCCCTGCCGGGGAGCCGCCGCGGGCCCCCACCGCCCCGCTGGAGCTGCCGGCCGGGGCGGGGGAGGCGAGCGGGGACAGCTCGCAGGAAGGAGAGGGCGAGGGCCCGAGGGGCGGCTCGGAGAGCGGGCACGGCGGGGCCGGGGCTGCCGGCGGCGACAAGCCCGAGAGGCGCTCGGTGTGCAGCAGCAGCGAGAGCGGCAGCGGCGGCCACGCCGGCGGGGCCGGCCCCATCTGCAAGATCTGCTTCCAGGGCCCCGAGCAGGTGAGCAGAATTGGCCGGGGGCGGGCGGGCCGGCACCTCGCATACCCCCCGTGCCCGGGGCCGAGCCCTGTCCCTGGTGCTGATCCCGGAGTCCCTGGTAAGGATCGCCCTCCTCGGCGTCGGTGCGAACCCCGGCTGCTGCTGTGCGAGGTGGTGCTGGCGAACGCCTGGGGCAAACCTGAGTCGGCGCAGAGCTCTGGGAAAATCCAGGGATTGTGCCGTGCCTGGCTTGCACGCTCTGTGTCTTCTGGCCATTGCGCTCGCTGGCTCATTCCGCAGGGACTTAAAACAATACGAAATTCTCCGGTTTCTGTCAGATTTTGAAACGAGAGTGTTAGCTTACAAGTAATGCTGAGAAGACCTCCAAATATCTTCTCTGCTGTGACGTTAGTGGGCACAATATCAGCAATTGATCCATAACTAGCATTTTGTAGCTTGTCTTGGAAAGAAGAGTATAGCTGATTTATATAGTACAGAAATATGTGAACTACTGGGGGAAGTGCTTATGTACATTATTTGAGGTCCTGCCTGACAGCTGGCTGGCTGAGCAGCACAGAGCCCTGCTCCAAGAGCAAGGTTCTCTTGGAACCGTGATGTCACCCATTTCTTTTTGAGTGATGACTGCAAGTAGCTGCTAGAGAAATGTATCCAACCACTTTTGGTACCTTTTGAGCTATTTGAAAGGGCTAATGCTACTGTTGTTTGATGCGTGGTATTATTTCAGTTGTTTCACATAGGTACACACACATGTGTAGGCAGCCTTCTGGCTTTTGACTCATAAGAATCAGCTAGATATTTTTAAAACAGTTACATCTCTGAGTCTCTTATAGCCAAAAATACATGCTTTTTCACATACTGAAATTGAGACTAGGTCATTGTTACAGACCTCTAAATATTTTAGTATTGAGTGTACACGTACGCGGAAGATTCCTTTTAAAGTTAATGTTTCTGTGTTACCTTTTCAGGGTGAATTGTTAAACCCTTGCCGCTGCGATGGGTCAGTACGATACACACATCAGCTTTGCCTGTTAAAGTGGATAAGTGAAAGAGGGTCATGGACCTGTGAACTCTGCTGTTACAGATACCATGTTATAGCCATTAAGATGAAAAGGCCTTGCCAGGTAATTTGTTTGTTTTTAAAAAATATGTCTTTTTAAAAACAAAATTATTCTTGATTTTACTTCCAAGGTTTTTGGAAAATACAGCAGAAGATCCTGTATGCTTCACCAGCTAGCACTTGCACCCACTTGAAGTTATTTTTTAAGACCAGTTACATATTAAAATGTGTAGTCATTTGATTCTGTTATGTTCTTCTAGTTTTTGGCTTGCTATAGAAGTGGTCTTCAGAGGTTGATAAATTCTGTAAGTAGTTAAATCACCCTGAGACGTGACAGAACAACTTAGATCTCCCTGATTCACTTTCTAAACTTTAAACATGTATCTATAGTCTGTTAAAGACTCAGTCAAAGGTTGATTTTACTCACTTTTCAAGCTTGGACTGCAGAGGGGAGAGGCAAAGAAAAATTCTCTTGCCTGTAAAAATGTAAAAGAAGGTGACTTTCCAGTCTTGGCACAATCCAGAGTAGTAGAACACTCTTAAAGTTCTGTCCACCAGTAGCTGTTTCAGAAGCTGAAATGTGCAGTAACATTTTTCACAGCTCTGTTTTAGCAGCATCAAAACGTGCAGCTGGAAGTTAGAGAATTATAGTGGTAGCATGTTCAGGGAGAGGTGGGGGAGAAGGGCAAAGCTTCAGCAGATCTGTTAGGGAAGGCTTAATACCACTTTGCATATCAGAATTCTTTAGAGGCTTAAAATTCCCTCCTGGAAATTGTATTTCATAACATCTGAGGAACACATTTAGTAAGATAATTGTATCTTTTTTTAGTTTTGATCCTAAGAGCTTGGAGATGATGGAGCTCTCAAAGGCCAGAGCACTCAGGTCATTTTTATGTGCCTGCATTTGATTGGAGTTTTATAGAAAAGACATGCTTGGATGGTAATGGCAGTTGTGTGAACATGATAAGCATTCCTTGCATATAGGATATCTGGAGTATTTGCTTACAGCTGTTCAGATTAGGTTCAAGTACTTTCAGAGCCAGTTGACTTCAATTTTTTCTTTATAAATCCTCAAAGGAAACTTTTTGATAAAGATATTTAGAGAATAGCCTTTTCTAGACTGTCACTGTAGTCTGCCATAAAATAGTATTACATTAGATATTTAATATATCCTGTTCATTAAAACATTATACTCTGGTACTTAGGTGAAATGGACCTATTCTGAAAGTGATACAGTAGATTGATGTGCTAATTTAAGAGCCAAGTGCATGGCAATTCAACACACTTTCTGACATCAGGAAAATCGCAAAACAGTTATTTTGAAAAGTAAATGCTTACTTGTTAGGCCTGATTTCTTAATATAGAAAAAAAAATTAAGGTTGTACTTAGTATTATTTAAGAAAGTATGCAGTTAATGGAGGTGAAATGTGCCTCATGAGTTCAGTGGTTTTCAGTGACCTGAATGGTGTTTATTACATTTGAGCTAAAAAATTACTATGCTCAACAGTTTTCTTGCATTACAGTTCCAATTTTTCAAATCTTGTTAATGTGACTAATCCTCATTCTTTTGAGTAGCCTCACTGGCATCAGCTAGATAAGCATGAGCAAGACTCTTCTGCATATGTGGGTATGCATGTTATATTAAAAACTACAAAGTCAAGCTCTTCAGATACTTCAATATGGAAGTGTAATAAAATTTCAGTAAAAGTTTTGCTAATGACTGTGCTCAGCTGGATGAAAACATTTAATTTTTGTAGGCATAACTAAAAAGAGAGAGGGCTCAAATCTCCAGTTATGCATTCTAAACTGCACAATGAACTTAGATGTCATTGCCTGTAATGAGGATTCAGGAGGACACACTTCAGTGTGTAGGCACACAGTAGGAACAAAAAGAATTGTCTCAATCTTGGACAATTTGCAATGGAGTTTGAACAAGAGATAAGGGAAAAATCTATGGGTATATATAAAACCAGTGGTCTTGGTATACTGACCATTGCTAACTATCATTGATTTTTTGACCTCCCAAATGGGATGAGTTTCATGAACTGAATAGAGATGAGATTCAATGCCTGAGTAGTCATTAGAAGGTAATTAATATGTCAATAAACGCCTGGAAGGACTTGAAAAATCAAATCAGGTCTTTTCTGTTTTATGTGATGGGGAAGAGAGGAACCATCATAGTGGAGAAAGAAGGCCAGTAATGTGGTCAAAGTAGTGGACTAAAAAAAATTGTATTTGAAGCAGTCTTGTACTTGCTGAGAAAATGACTTTTGTCATGAACATAAAAGATGTGTTACAGTAATTGAGACATAAGATAAAAGTGATGATGAGAAATCAATTATTTTTCTATGAACAGTCTTAGATATGCTATGTAGAAAGCTCATGCAAGTTTTAGAAATATTGAGAACAGGAGGATCCAAATAGATATTTAAATTTAAGATAATTCCTGGGTCATAGAACAGATTCATGGTTAGGAGGATAAATCTATACTGTTTGAGGAAGGCTGGGACATGAAAAAATTTTAATGAACTTAGATGTATGCTAAGATCTGTACAAAAAAGTGGTAGAAACAGACTAACACTTTAGTTTTGACACCAGAGAGAGAAACAGAAAAAAATAGAAACAGAAAAAAAAATGTCAGTCATCAGCATAGATATAGTAGTTGTATATCTCTCACTCATTCTTTTCCCAAGCGTCTACTTTTGACCACTTCTAGGGAGAATTTGCTAGACTAGATAGACCTTTTGTTCTGATACACTCAGAGTCGTCTCATGACTGCGTCGGGTAAATGGTGATTATGATCAGTTCTAAGTAGTGTGCTTAATGAATTTAGAAACAAAAACATAGCAGAACTGTTGGAGAGGGCAGTTGTGGGGCTTTTTTTCTGTGGTGGGAAAGGCAAAATACATTTCCTGTGTGCTTTCTGGGAAAGATCTGAAGGTAAATGAGAGACTGAAAAAGAGAATTGTGGAAAGCAAGTGTCAGTGATACAAATTATAGAGATTATACAAGAAGAGAGGACAGTAAAAGTAAAGCACAGTGAAGTAAAGTACAGAAATGCAAAAAATAGAAGGCATCAGAGAGAAAATTCTAATGGGATAATGAATTCTATGTTGTGTTTTCATTGTTTCCTTGTAATTAATGCATAGAGAGATTTGGAAAAAAAAAGGAGTTGGGAATTGGAAAATAAAGGTGGAAAAAAGGTGTGGAGCTAGAAGTCAGTTAAGCTGGAGAAATACATTTGGTTAGCCATTCAGATAAAAGAGCAAATTTTTCATGGAACAAGTGAGCAGACCACTGGTGCCCTGCCACCATGCTAGGAGCTAAATATTTGGCTGTTAGCATACAGAGCTGAAGGAGTGCAAGGTGGACATTGCAGTGGAAAGGAGGAACAAAGCTGTAGAAGCTTTAGAAGGATGGATATAGTTGATGACTAATGACAGGTGAGAAGGGAACAGGGGATGGAATAATATCATAAGTACCAATGATCTGAAAGTCATGAAATAATGAAGGATAATAGGTGAATAAATGAACTGATTATATCACAGTGAGAGTGTAGGGGGGATAGAGAAGAACTAAAACCAAAATACTAGATATTGACTCCAAGTACCAAAGCATATTTGTAAATGATTAGGAGAAAAGAAATTCATCTAAGAGGTGAGCTCATCAAATGGGAGCTGAAACCATCAAGAAGGAATATGCAGTTCAGCAGTTCTGTTGGACTTCTAAAGTGTGTACCGAATTAATCAAGTAGAATAAAAAAAAAAAGGCAGAGAATACTTCAAAAAAAGAATAGCATTAAAGGTATATGGGTGTGTGCCCCTCATATGTTACTCTTTTATTTCCTGTAGCTTATTAAAAAAGCAATTGCTTTCTGGTTTTATTTTGTGAAATGCATAGATTGTGCTTAAGGAAGTTTGACTGCTAGAATGGTGTGAAACACCAGAGCAGTGTAAACTGTGACTGATAATTGGAAATTAATTTTTAATTACAGGTGCCTTCCTGATCTACTGTTAAGATACATAATACAGATATGAAGAACAGAATTATCTTGATGTATTAAATAGGTGGGTTAAATACTTCAAGGGAAAAGGTGGATTCCTTTAGCCTAAGATTTCCGTGGGGTGAAATGACTAGCATTAAACATGGTGCCAGGTTGTTTTTCAGAGGAAATACATTGAATAGCAGTTATTGCTGGAATTATAATCATAAATTGCACATTTACAACAGACTTCCTTAGAAAAAAAATCCAAAAGTAAAAGGCAGTGTGAATGGGAATCAAGGTTGCTACACATACATAGGTGCTGCCATTTGAAATGCTTGGAATATCTAACAATGCAAGGCTTAAGTTACAGTGTGGCACCTGCATTTGGGAACGTTTTAGTTACTGGGTTTTGTAATTTTCTGTCTGTTTGATTGGATTTTTTTCCCAATAGCTTAAACCGCTAGCCTAACATTGGTGAAATTCACATAGTGATCAAATATTTATGAGTTCTTTCAATACAAATTTTTGTCTTTTTGCCTTATGTCAAAAATCCCAATCTTTGGGATTCAGATCTTTAATTCCTGTCAACGGAAACTGGTGATAACCAAGAAGTGGTTATTTCAGCATGATTCTTCTACTTCTTAACATGAAAAGTTGTTAATAAATGATAGTGTACTGCTTTTATACCTCTTGTCTATGATTCCTTAGTTCATGCCTATATGACAATGCAAGTAGCCTGCTTTGAGGACCAAATACTGTCATAACCTCCTGACTTCTCTACCACTCATACTGTGTTAACTCTGAAGTGTCCCCTTGTATTTTTTTCCACAAATGAAATTTGTCAAAGAAAGTTTTATTAAATTAATTTTGAAACTTCCTTTTAATACTTACTGGTTTTGAATGTTGGTCCATTTGCATTGAAATGACTGACAGTCGTGCCAACTTACTTATTTCTTAATTTTCTCTACTGGGGAGACAGATTTTGCACCTATTGCACCTATTGCACTTGTTTTTTTTAAATTTTTGTCCCATCCATACATAGATTCAAATTGAATGTTTGATATTCATTCTGAAGATTCTTTCTTACTGCTTCAGCAATGTGCAGAGCATAGCCCCTACCTTCTTTCATGCCTACAGTGCAACAGTGAAAGAACAATTTGACCTCAGTTCTTTGGAAGTACTTGTCTGAGTCAAAGCACCCTCATTGTGAGTTTTGCCTGCATGACACTGTTTCCAAGGGGTTCTTAGCTTTTTGTTTTAATTTATTTCATCTTTCCTTTTTATATACTTTTATTTCTTAATTTCTTTTGTTCTGCTACTTTTGTTTACATTTCAATGAAACTCATGGAGAATGAGTATTCCAGTCTTAGCCACATGCTGTTTCCTTTCCCTCTACCCTGTATGTGTGTATGTGTGCCATTTTTGCATATTTTTTTGGCAGTGTCTTCCCTCCAGAGCAGTATTAAACTTTCCCATTTCTGTGACGAGCATATTCCCAGCACAGGAATACATCATACTGTTACCCTCACGAACCATATTGCTGGATGGAGGCTATTTCTTGAGCTAAGGCTCATTTTTGTCATCTTTTATGGCCAAGGAACAGATACAATAAAACAAAATAATTCCTTATTAGTTTCACAAAGTCATGAACTTTACCATCATGATGAAATACTTGCTAGCTTCATGTGTATTTAGCTACTTTGCTAACACTGGAAGAATATTATTCCAAGCACTTTAGGGATCTTGAAAAAGGCAAATTCCATAAAACTGACATTCAGGAAACTGTATTATGAGAAAGTGAGAGTAAACTTCAGTATGCCTTCTCTTTTTTCATGAGGAAGTTCCCTCTGCCCACTGGGCAAGAACAGACAGACAGAGAGTCTACTTCTTAATGGAATACTTTATGTATCTCTCATTGCTTTATCTGAGCAATCTGCACTTTACAATCTATTATGGCTTGTGGTTACTCCCAGCACATTATGCTCCTCCTTGAATGACTAAATTCTGCATCTCAGTTTCAAGGCTGCTCTTTCATACGAGGAGAGCAATATGGCATATTTTATTTGAAGGAATGGGCATAACAGCTGATGTGAGCTCACTGGTTCCCATCAGAATAACACAAACAGAATATAAGTGTCCTGCAATTGCAGCCTTTTCCTGCACCTGCAACACTGTCCTCCCCATAACCGCTTTCTTCAGTGACCACAAGAATCATCGTAAGATCCAATCATTTGATGTCACCTTCCAAAAAGGACACTTTGCCGGTATTTGTACAATGCTGACTTAAAATCCTCCTGAGACCTAATAAAGAGGGTCACTTCCTTCTCAAGCACCACTTACAGAGTATTGCATATCATCTCATTGCTTTCTGGATGCTTGTACCAAATAGAAATGTGATTAATTACCGAAGCCTTTCTGACATCTGTCAAACTTATGGAAAAGATCTTCATATCCTTCACTACTCCATATAAGCAGAGGAACCTTCAAATACATCTTGTAGAAATGCATTCTTGGGGAGACCTCACCGCTCTCTGCAGCTGCCTGAAAGCAGGTTTTAGTGAGGTGGGTTCAGCCTCTTCTCCTAAGTAACTAACAAGCGATAGGACAAGAGGAAGTGGTCTAAAGTTGTGCCTGGGGAGGTTTAGATTGTATATTAGTAAAGATTGCTTCATCAAATGGGTGGTCAGGCATTGAAACAGGCTGGCCAGGGAAGTGGTGGAATCACCATCTCTGGAAGTGTTCAAATGGCGTGTGGGTGTGGCGCTTGGGGATTTGGTTTAGTGGTGAATGCAAGAGTGCTAAGTTAATGGTTGGAGTCGATGATCGTAGACATCTTTTCCAACCTAAATGATTGATTCTATGATCTCTGGAATTTCAAAATCCTCTACTTCAGCCTGTCCTTTTCTTCCTATAGCTGTGGGTTAAAAATCTAGAAAATATATGAAATTGCTGGTTATTCTAGGGAAATGTGCCTACTTCAGAGTTTCTCCACTGACAGTTGATGTCATGTACTTGAATGTATTTGGAAATTTGTGAAAAATCTGCTGTGCATTTAATGGGAAGAGTTTATTGTCTGTGGCTGTCGGAATTTTAAAAACTTACCTTTCCCTTTGGCCTTTCCCTCAAGCTTTTGTAGATCTCACTGATATAATTGCTGTGAACCTAGGTCCTGGTAATTAACACTTACAAGATCTAAGGACTTTTGTCTCCTAGTATAGATTATTTTAGAATAGAAAGCAGTTTCAGTAGTTTAAAGTTACTCCGAGATGTCTTGGTGTTCATCATGTAACACAAATGAATCTTTGTCTTCATTGTACAACTTTCATGCGTTAGGTCTTCATGATAACATCCAAAAGGTTTCTTTCTTCCTTGTTTGGGTTCAAAGGTACAGGCTTCCAACCCATTTACTTAAAAATCATCTCAAATTTCCACAGTATTATGCCCTATGACCCTGCATTAGCATATCTGAAATGTGGATAAGAAGCCACATCTTTGTCCAAGTGTCACTTTCTCTTTCTTTTTCATCTTTCTCTAACTTTGCTGATGAATTGGCCATCACAGGGGAATCACAGAATAATGGAATGGTTTGAGTTGGAAGGGACCTTAAAGATCGTCTAGTTCCAATGGCCCTGCTGTGGGCAGAGACACCTTCCACTAGATCAGGTTGCTCAGAGCCCCACCCAGCCTGGCCTTGAACACTTCTCTGGGCCACCTGTTCCAGGGCCTCACCCTCCTCACTGTAAAGGATTTTTTCCTAATATCTAATCTAAATCTGCCCTCTTACAATTTAAAGCTGCTAAACCTCATCCAATCACTACACTCTCTGATAAAGGCTCCCTCCCCATCTTTTCTGTAGGCCCTCTTAAGGGGGAAGAGGGTTGTGCAGAAAAAGTTTTATGAAAAGAAAATTACTTTAGAAAGTTAAATTTTATTTACAAACTCAAATGTATGTGGGAATTTGCATTGCTCCAAAGGATGATTCATTTGCACATATCATCTTTATTTTCATTAATAAAGCAAAAGCACTTTCTGAAAATTTCTGTATGTGCTGGAAGACCACAATCCTACTGCTTAGGCTCTTTGAGGCACTCAGCATCTCTGCAGGATGTTGTGAGCCCAAAGTAGCAGCTACTTAGCTTCCTCCTGGAGAATTCCACCACTGGACTCAATTATCGTGTTGGTTGAGAGCCTGGGCTGCTTCATTTTGGTGGACCAGGAGCAGGCAATCACAAATGCCATTCGAAAAGCTGTTCTATTGGAAAGTTGCCGAGGCTCGTTTTCATAGTCACAAGAAAATACAAACCTTTCTCCTTCAGCACAGGCTGCCCACTCATTCCAAGTTCCCTGATTGGAGAAATGATGCTCTCCTTCCTTTGATCTCTCTTTTCCCTCAGAATCCTCTACGAGTTAAGGCCAATACAGCAGAAACAGTTCAGTACAGCATAGCAAACAGCTGGTGTCAGTATACTGGTCATTTTACTGACTTCTTTTTATTTCATATAGTTTTCTGTCATATTGATTCACAGTCAGTATTCTGTACTTCACAGTTGGATCCTGGATAAGTTACTAACAGTCAGCCAGGTCTGACTGGGCAAACCTACCTGAAGAAATGGCCCTCCCATTACCAGATGTCTGAGCCACTTATCTCTTTGAGTGCTTTGGGCCATGAGATCCTACACTGTCTATTTCACAGTCCTGAGACATGTTCCATGAGCTCTGTCTGCACTCATCAATCTTAGATCCTCTGTGCTTTCCCATCCTGCAACCTAGGTGTTTCCCAGAGCCTAACGAGTAAGTGAGAATTTCATCTTAGTTGGAAAAACCTTCCCTGCTTTTTTACATTAGGCATCATCCTTGTGAGGGTAAGTTGCTCACAAACTTTGGATACCAAAAAATTTTTCTCTAACTACAGTGGCAGAGCCAGGGCCTCTTTCTATCCATTCCAGAGAGGTCACGAACAATCACAGGATCATAGAATGGTTCGGGTTAGAAGGAACCTTAAAGATCCCCTAGTTCCAACCTCCTTGCCAACCTGATCACTAGATCAGGTTGCTCAGGGCCCTGTCTAATCTGGCCTTGAACACTTCCAGGGATGGGGCATCCATAACACCCCTGGGCAACCTGTACCAGTGCTTCACCACCAATAGTAAGGAATTTCTTCCTAAGAAGAGCAGTAGTGTATGTGCAAAAAATTTTTCAAGTAGGTAGCAAGTTATTTCACGGCTTATATCCTAATCGGACCATTAAGCTGTTTTTCCAAGAGTGAGCTAAACCAGTTTCATCAGAGCTCAAGTGTCACTGCTAATTTTGCTAAAGAATCCAGAAACAGTACTGACTGTAGGATAGAGCAATTTTATGTAATTAGTGAATGTAAAGAGGGAACTATTGTCTAGTAACAACGAAACGTGACTGTGTTTATAGTCATAAACTTAAAAGTGACAATTTGCAGAACAGTAAGTGTTCTTTGACAATTGTGTTTTCCATATGAACAGCATGCACTTTCTTACCTTTCATTCTTTAGGTATTTGAGAGAAACTGAGGGTACTTTTATTTTGTGTCTGTGTTTGTACTTGTATTTGTACTGCAAGAGATGGTACATATATTATGTGTAAGTCGTATAAGCACCATTAAGCCAAGAACAATTTATAGTTTAGGAATTTTCAAACACAATTATATGAACGGATATTGCAGTTTTTGATATTATAACCATTGCTTTTTGCAGCACTATGAATGCTGATGCACAATGTAACAAGTCAGAAAGACGGGTATTTTCAGTCTTCAAAAGCATATTGTGCTATTTAATGTAATTATTCCAAGGGATTTCAGACATATTTATGATATAGTTAGAGGAAATACAGAGTTTCTGGTGTAGTGTATACTATAGAGGCAGCTATTTCCTTTTTTTACAGATAGAGCTATCATATTTGAAGATACGTAGTCATGGCCACTCTCTGTAATTAAGCACTACATCTTCTATGTTTCCATAAAGATGCAGTCTTATGTGGGTGACCAAAACTATGGCTACTCAAACTATTAGAAATAGTGTAATATTGACTCAAACAACAGTACCTATTAGTGTATAGTTGTGATTATTTAGCAGTACCTGAAAAAACTAATACAACTTACTTTTAAAATTTTGCTGTTTAATAAGTGTTCAATTAAAAACATAAGAATAAAAATATTGTTAATAATTTTAATATGAATACATTATAATAATTCTTATAAATGTTTTAAAGCCTTCTAATTATTATACCTAATGTGTAGTATATAAAACAATTATAATAAATAAATAAGTTAATATTCCATTAGGCCAAATTTTCAAGCAGTACGTTATTTATCATATTCATTTGCACAGACTGAAATTTTATAATTATGACTAAATTGTCTTCAAGTGAAGATTTATCACATACTTAATTGACTACAGTGTCAATTAGTAATTGATTTACCCATCTAATAAATTAAATCCAAAATTACTTTTAGATCAGACCTTCTCAGATTTCATACAAGCCTTCTTCCTGATTATATGCTAGTATATAATACCTTGGTATTCTTATCATCCTACCTTTTAACCTTTGTCCAAGATAAATGTTATGTTGCTTAGGGATTAGATAAGACCACAGCTTTAGATCCTTTACATCTGAACTCAGAATATGTTTCCTTTCTTCATCCTTTTCACTGTCCTTAAAATCTTAAGTTTCCTTTGTTTTACATCTTACAAAGAAGCACATGAAATCAGGATTGTCTCTTCCCTCATGCTGAGCATCTTCCAGATTTTCACATGAAAATTCTGATCACAGTTTGTGAATTAGTGTTTGTTCAGGGCTAAAAAGGCCAGAGGCCGATATTTGTACTGAGTTGTTTTCTGGTGAGGTTGTACCCTTCACTGCTGAAACACATCATTGCCATGTAACAGTAGGAAGAAGACTGCACAGTGAAGGTGCATCTTCCTAACCAAAGGTGGGGAGTTGCATTGTGCCAGAACTATTCTTCACCTGTGAATAATGTTGCTACAGGATGCAGGGGTATCTGGTGACAATAGATGGTGATGTACTACTTAATAGCATGTCTTTGGATTCATAGACTACCTAGAAGCAGATAGTGCAAAGCAGCAATTAGTGTGTACTTTATGCTGCTTTAGCAACTTCTAAACTGTTCTTATCCAATTCAATTTGTTTGTACAGCTACATTCTTTGGGTTCTCTTTCAGTCTTCTTTCAGTGAGCTGGAAAATTTTAACCTTAAAATTACAGTTACCTGGCATTTCTTCCACCTTCACGTAATTTCTATGGTTCTTTTCCACCAAAGGCCTTTCCATGGCCTCTTTTTCTGCATCCAGAACCCACTGAAATATGTCAGTGTGAGAAAAAGTTCCTGGTGCTTTGTACCATACGAAAATCATCTCCCTACTCATCCCTATGGAGATTATGTGAATAAAGTTATCAATTTCATTTGTTTTCCCTTTGGTTCAGTGAACATCTCTGTATTGTATGGGAACTGGAAGTGTTCCAATAAATTACTTGGAAGGAGTTCTACTACTGAATATCCTGAATAACTCATAAATTTCAGGTATTAAAATAGTGTCTTCAGAGGTAAAAGTTTCAAACCTTGCTTAAGCTCAGGCAAACAATGGGTTTGAGTCAAGGTCTCTCACAAGGGAATGCACCAACCATTAGGTTGTTGAATAGTCTCAGATAAACCCTCTGTGATTCCTCTTGCAGGGGTTGTAAAAGTTATTAAATTATTCATAGAGTCAAAAAGACAGGGAAAGAGAAGCCAGCACTTTTGGAAAGTTCAGCTAGCGGACGAAATATGAGTTTTAGTAAATGAACTGTAATTAATACTTGAATATTTTCAACATGATAGACAAGAAGGCATCAATAGAAATGATCAAGAGCAGATGATCCCTCTATATAGTGACTAATGTCCAGGGCATTTTTGTGGAAGGGGCTTGTTCTGTCCCTCCATGCTCACCAATTTTTTACATACATTTGATGAGTGTATCAATATCATAAAGAATGCACAATCTTAGCCTTATGCTCAGCATTTTTTTTCATTTAAAAGTTGTCAACAGTTTTAGTTGGAATTTACAAACAATTCCTTTCCCAGGAGAGAAAGAAAAAGCAACTCCAGAACCGTTTTTGATACTGTCTGTGTTCAAAGAGAAGTACAGAGTTGTATAGGCAAAACATCGTTAAGCTTCCTAAATAACTAGATGGCATGAAAATTGTTAAAATGTCCTTCATATAGCTCATTTATAACTTTGCTGAGGCTTACTTACTCTCTGCAATTAGAATGAATTTTTTTTTCTTAGTGTTCTTCCAGGAACGTGTACCTGACCATAACATAATAGTCCATGCTCAAGTTAAGTTTTCATTTTAATTTCACAGATCATCTTTAAGTTGCAGAGAATGCAACAACCATAGTAGGCTTTAACTGCCTCCATTCATTAATATTTAATTTTCAGATAATGCTATCAAGAGTACACCTAGGTTGCAATGAAACTCAGTATTTGCAGTAAAGCTGAAACAGAAATTGAATACTTCCTACTTTACAGTAGGAGTAGCATTTATTCACATAGAATGGTAATTTCATTTTCACCAAATATACACGTCCATGGAATGTTCAAAATACCAATAAACTAAGCCACTAAGCTAAACTTAATTAGTTAGAGTCTGATAGGAATTAGAAGCTAACTTGAGAATAGTTCACTTTAACCTCACAAATTTCTCACAGAAACACCTTTACAACACACCATGATGTATAAGTATTCTGTGTATTTCCTTCTTGAGGAATGTCGAGCCTTCCTGGATTCCTCTGCCCTTCCGGACTGTCTCCCAAGGGAATCTTCCAACCTGTCTCCTAAAAAGGCCAAAGTCTGCCCTCCAGAACTCCAGGGTAGCAGTTCTGCTGACCTCAACCCTGGATTCTCCAACAATCAAAAACTGTCATTTCATGATCACTATGCCCAAAATGGCCTCCAGCCATCACATCACCCACCAGTTCTTCTCTGTTTGCAAACAGCAGGTTCAGTGAAGCACCTCCCCTATTTGGCTCACTCTCCAGCTGTGTCAGGAAGTTATCTTCCAAGCACTCCAGAAACCTCCTAGACTGTTTCCTCTCTGCTGTGCTGTTCTTGCTTGTTGAAGTCCCGCATGAGAATAAGGGCTAGCAAGCATGAGACTTCTCCTGGCTTCTTATAGAATTTCATCTGTATTTTCATCCTGGTTGGGTGGCCTGTAACAAACTCTCACCAGGATATCTGTCTTGTTGGCCTTCTCCCTGATTCTTACTCATAAACACTCAATTTTATTGGCATCATCACTAAGCTCTAGACAGTCATAACACTCCTAACATACAGGACTACACCACTGACTCTCCTTCCTTGCCCACCCCTTCTGAAAGGTTTACAACCATCCGTGGCAGCACTCTGGTTGTGCAAGCCAGACCACCATGTTTCCGTGATGGCAACTATGTCACAGCTTTCCTGTTGCCCAATGGCTTCCAGCTCCTGTTTGTTGCCCATACTGGGTGCATTGGTGTAAATGCACTTCAGTTGGGCTATCGATCCCACCCACTGGGGTGTCAAAGTATTCCAACCGGAGCTGTGCCTTGGTAGCTGCCTCAACCGGTCACACAGTCCTGCAGCCTCGCCTCATTCTTTTATTTTTTGGCCAGCAGTGAAAGATAACCGCTGATAATTTCCCAGAGAAAGGATAATGTAAGACTAATGCAGTTGTCACCACAGGTCTGCCTGTGGTCTCAGACCTTGATTCTAACACATTTAAAAAAATCATAAGATAAAATGTTAAGCTGTTCTGCCAAGCTGTTCTGCCTAATAAGTAGTAAGATTTTGAAAGGTGAATGTAAAGATTTTGTACATTGACTAGGGTGTCCAGGCTTCTAGGCAGTCAGAAATCCAAGATGCATCCACTGTAGGTGTAGATGTTCAACTCATTTGTACACATGCAGTAAGCCAACACTTCCAGGAACTGTCAACTGAATTGCATATGTGGTGCACAGGTGGACAGGACCTCCACAGTAAATGTTACGCTTTCAGAATGTCCCAAGTAAAATTCTGGTGCAGCCATCCAAGCACACTGAGGAATTACATACAACCCAAACCATCTGTATTGATGAGCTCTCTGACACAAGAAAAAATAATGGACACTATGACTACAGGAACTCTATGTGTTAATAATGTATCAAAATACACAGGCATTAATGGTGAGCTGCAATTTTTGTGGTATTGATTCTTTTAAGAAAAAGACATAAAAATAGAAGCCTAGAGCAGAAAATGACATTTCAAATGTTTGTGTATGTGCATAGTCAAAAATATGCATTTTCTCATCCAGGCTGGTCAATCAGTTAACAATATCACTGCATATTGAATCATGTAGTCAATATATGCTTACTGCAAAATATGTTAGAAACCCTAATTATCTAATCACATAGACCACTAACAAGATAAAGTAAGGAACAGACAAATCAAAAAAGTGGTTTGTTGGACCTAAATCATTGGGTTCTTTTGCTTCTATGTTTTATCCATATGTACACAGATTACAAATCCTACAATGTATAATGAATGACAGTAGGAAAGAACTTTTTCTTGTCAGAGTTTATTCTAGCAATTAGAGCAATCTGACAAAAGGTTTTCAAAGCCACATAATTGATATGGCTTCAGGTTAATCATGTTATGTTATAAAAGGTCAATGCCAGGTATTTTTATTTAATTTTATGTAAAATACGTGTTCCAGAATGACTGGAGGGAATGCGAGGTTTCAGTCAGCTGAATGCAAGGTTTCAGGATAAATTGTGTTTCTGAGAGAATAGAGTGGTAACCCTATTACAGTGGTTTGGCTTAAGAAATTTTGGTGGATTATAAATTGGTACAGTTGAAGCTGGTATGCATTTGGGAAGCCAAAAGGAAATTTCATAATGTTCTTTATTAAGGATGTAGGAGAACCTGTACGTTCTTTGCAGCCACTTTTCATGCAATGTCTTCTAAGTACAAGCACAGTCTCAGTACTTTTTAGATCACTTTTCTGCTGTGTATTTTACAATAATCAATGCGTTTTTACAAGGCATTATCAAAAAAAAGTCAAGTTAATATCGATTTATCCCAAAGGTGACAGACCTTTGAATATTTTATCCATCTCTATCATAGAAGGGACATGCATATAACTGTACTAACTTTATTCTTTAAAAATTAGTCCCTGAAAGCAATATGTTTCCTTCAACTTCGTAAAGTCTCAACCTCAAAAATAAGAAATTATGCAGTATTTCTGTTTGATAGAGCCCTTAGAAGAAAAGAGAAGCAATGTTTCTGGGGTCAGCATTTGAACTCTAATGTACTGTTAGTGTACGAGACTCCCAAATGATTTATGAAAGGAAGACTAGTGGTAAATAGAAGATTATAAGAACCAAACATAATGAAGTGCCAGTAGAAGTAAAAGTCTAGAAAGCTTTCAAGGGTGAGACAGTATTACATTAAAAGCAGAAGCATTAATTATATTTTGTTTAAAGCACCATTTTCAAAGGAAGTTTTCACTATCATTGTATACTAAAGTAAAATTCATTATTTTCATGGGCAACGGAGATGGCATGGTACCTCATAACTACAGATATGATGGAAAGGAATATAAAATGGGATCTTATTTCATAGAAATTTAAATGAGGGTTTTTTAATGATTATGATTTTTAATGATTATGTCTGAAAACCTACAGTGTTATTATAGTTATTTAGATACAAAATATTTCGCATTTTCTTTCAACTTCTAGTTCTTAAGCAAAAATGGTAATCTTTCTCATAATATTTATTTTTTAGGGTCATGTACTTTAGAGAAGCTGACACTAAAAGCCCATATATTTTCTAACTTGGCAAAATACTTAGCTAAAATAACTGTTACTGATTATGGGATGTATAGTCAACAAATAACAAAAATAAATTAGAAAGTCATAATATAATGTATAATCATGAGCAATTAAGATTTTTGAGACAAACTCTATGAAGAAAATGAGAAAACATTAATGGAAATAATGGATTTAAATTATGACACATTCATAATGAGATAATTCAATTTACAATGTTAAATAATTCAGTCTATTATATTCTAAATGCAGTTTCTCATCATTAAATATCACTGAATTATTTTTACTATATTATTTTTGTAACCTCTATTGTAAACCATTAATTTGACTTTAAAAGGTAATGTGATTATAAAAACATAACAGGGAATAAAATAAGGTAAATGATTGTGAGAAATCAAAGGAAGTTTAACTGGCTTTTGATACTATAAAAAGAATTTTACTCTTAGAAAAAGAGTTTTAATTTCCCAGATGTCTGTCAACATGTATCCATATATAATATGTCACACATATTAGCTATGCTGTGAGTAAGACTTCAGGTAGAAGAAAATAGTGTGACCACAACTCCAGTTCCTCTTCACGAGCAAATGAAATGCAAAGCAACTGAACAATACAGTCCTGTGCAGTTTATCTCATTGTCTAATGTCCAATGCTGCCCATGTCTAAGCAAAAAAGGACTGAACCTTCCAAACTTATTTCTGTATGAATAATGTCGTAACTACAGAATACTGCCTTCATTATGTAAAAAATATGCCTGTCTCAGCAACATCTGTTCACTTTTTATAATTTGTACCCAAACACAGTCAAATTTATGGGAAGAAAAAATCAAGGCAATAATTTCCCAAGAACCAATCTCAGACTCTTTGAATCAAAACTGATTGGAGAGGGGCAAGGAGGAGGAAATTCCAGTTGGGGTAAGTTACCCATCAGGAGCATCCACAGTCTTCTTGCCATTGGCGCTAAGAACCAGCATACACTGAAGATGGGGTCCCCAAGCTGATCACGTTAGAGCTTAATATCAGTCCATCCCATCCCATCACTCTTTGGGTGTTGGATTCTTGTGGCAGACTGCCTAGCACTAGTAGGCAAGTTAGCAGTTTCACATAAAACTTTCTAGGCCTCTTGAATGTCTTCTCTCTTACACACATAGTCCTTCCTCCTCCATCTACTGTGGAATGTCATCAGTTAGTTTAACTTGTAGATTACACTAAAAGAGATGAAAATTTCATAAAAATTTTAATTGCTTGGTTATTGCTGACCTTCATGCTGAGGGAGGTGGAGGACTACAGTTTATTCTGTAGAAGAAAGACAGTGAATGCCACAAAGGCTAAAGTAAATGGCTAACAGAAGAAAATATCAAACCCTATTTTGGGGTTCTTCGTTGTTTTATTTTGCTGGGGGGTTGGGATTTTTTTTTTTTTAACTGTTATTTGATTTTTAAAGGCCGAGGAGTTAGGAACTACAGCTCGTGCATTTTCTCAGTAATTATCTGATCAGGAGAAAATCAAAATAACCAGAATATATTCTTTAGAAGAGGCTAGGAAAAGGTAACGATAATATCTGTGAGTCTAAGAACTTTTCAGGGTCAAGCTTTTCTAGAAAGAAAACATTTGGGAAACCCCAAAAAAAGCCCTCATGAAACAGAAAAATAGGTAGGAATAGTTGTCTCTGAGAAAGAGATATTGGTTGTCAGACAACACCAGAGTAAGGGATGAGTTTTATATATAGACTGCATGCTGCATTACTTATCTCAGATGTTCGGATTACTTTTCCTTTTGTTCAGTGCTATCTTTGCAGAATAACTATGAGCAATCTAAGTTTTAAAAAAGAAAAGAAAATCAAAATAAGCTTAAGTGAGTTTAGGAACTTCTGCATTGTTGAAATTGCACTGTGAAAGATCTGCTGTTTATTTCAGTGATGTTTAAATGCATTACCAGTGTCTTCCATGAATTTGACAGTTTAATATTTTGTGACAGTTAAAGCTTTACTTCATATAAATGTACTTTGATTTCAGGCATTCTGAACAAATTTATTACAGGTCTGTTTCACAGTGATAAAGAAAGAAGATAGAGATACATAACCAATACCGGTTTTGACAGTTTTCTGCCAAGTCACACTATGTAGCTTCAGCTGAGAAATGAAAACTAATTTTGTTGAACACAACATTATATATTCTGAAGAGAGTTCTGTGAATTTCAATCCTGAACTTTAAATCCTGTAAACAAGTCATATCTGAGTCATGGAAAGCTCACACCATTCTGTCATGCATCACTTATTAATGACCTTTCTTGACCTTATAAAAAAACTTTTAATAAAGGAAATGCATATCCATAGTTGCTTTACCATAAAAAGGTAGTATTTAATATGAATAGCCCCATTCCAAACCCTGAAGTTCCATGAATTATTTAGTAATTGAGTTCATTATAAAAAGGTTAGCATTTCAAGATAGACAATTTACAAATTGCTATACATCTATCTTTTTGTACTATTATATTCAGGAGGTTGCAACAAGAGAAGGCATGTAGCACCCGTTGTGCAAATTAAACTACAGTAGGAAAGTTTATGGAAAAAGCTGAACGAGAAGAAAAGAAAGGGGTCGAGGACTCCATTGCTTACCCATGCTCTTCACAGTGGTACTTGATAGGAGAAAGAGAGCATAAAAGGATCAAAAGAGGATCAGACTGGATATGAGAAAAAATAGTTTTTAAGAAAAAAATTTTTCAACCTGATTACAGTCAAGAAGTGGAACAGGTTGCACCGAGAGGCTGAACAGTCTCCGTATTTGGAGGTTTTCAAGGTGTAACTGAATAAACTCCTGAGCGACCTGGTCTGATCTCATCACTGATCATGTTTTGAGCAGGAAGTTGAACTAGAGACCTCCCACAGCCCCTTGCAACCTGAATTATTCTATTATCCTATGATTATACAGTACTGGGTACCCAACTGCTGTAAAAAAAGAGAAGGCTTTCTTAAAGTAATAGGAAAAAGGAAACATTATTGTAGATGGGAAAAGAGGTAAGAAAGCTCCTACTGGAGTAGCTTTATCCACTTGCTCCCTACTGCAACTGTAGAAGAGAGCATGTATGTCCAAAATTAGGAACAGGAAAGATGTCAGTCCACAAAGTCTGCATACTGGCTCTGTAATGAGTGATGAAGTGGAGAGTCTGCCAAGGTAATTTAGATAATTATGGCCAAGAAAGTCCATATACAGTAGGGGTAATCTAGAATGATTCTTTCCTTATGCTGTGTTTTGCTTTTGTAACTCTGTTTTAACAGAATTTTACTTCTATTCTTACCCTGACAGAAGACAGTAAGCATGCTCTGTTATATTTAAATCTTGTCACACTATAAATCAGTCACCTCACATACAGAAGATACAACCTTCCCTGGAAAGGTGGACATAACCGGGGTTCACTGAAAAGAAATGTTTGTGCTATCTGTATTCAGGGCTCCTCCTGAGTTGCTTCCACACTAGGTTGCAGGTGTCTTTTTGTACTGTTAACACTGGTTTATGTGGAGAAAGACAACTCCCTTGGTATGTCTGGAACTTCTTTGATGAGAAGCAGGAAAGTGAAAAATGCTTTCACACTTCTGGAGGGTGGGATGAGAAGGAAACTTGTCACACTAACAGAAAACATATTTGAAAAACCCTTCCCAACATTTTTTTTTATTCTGTTCCTTACCTTACAAAGACGAAAGACTGAGTTTCATTCCTAAGACCTAATCTGTTTTTTGCCTATGTATTCAAAATAGAATTAAGACTATTAACTCTTCCAAAGTTCGCAGCTAGATGGTATTGATAGTGATGCTGGAGGAGATGGGGAAGCAACTATTTATCTTCACTTTAACTGAAAGTGAAATAGGAAAAAAAGATATAAAATGTCAGCATCAAGGATACTAGTAAATATCTATGAAGATATGTATAAATATTAAAATAATTTCTGATTTCAGGAAACAAAAAGTGGAGTTGAATGTACAGTCATGGAAAATAACATTTTTATCTCATACTACTTTGTTTCTCTTTTAGTGGCAAAGCATTACTATAACACTGGTTGAGAAAGTGCAGATGGTTGCTGTAATCCTAGGATCTCTGTTCTTAGTAGCAAGTGTGACTTGGCTTCTATGGTCAGCCTTCAGCCCTTATGCAGTATGGCAAAGAAAGGACATCCTTTTTCAAATCTGCTATGGAATGTATGGTTTTATGGATCTAGTATGCATAGGTAAGCTCAAAATCTTTAAACAGCACAGACTGTGGTTTAAGACTGTGACTATATCTATTTTTCTAATTGGTCACGCTAATCGATCACTCCAGTTCTTTGCAGATTTATTCTCAGCTGACACCTTTAGCAACTGCTGCTTTTTACAGTGTTACAAATACTGCAAAGAGAAAAGAATCAAAGTTTTACTCTCAGGTTCATCAAAGTGTCTTCCCAAAATCTTAGGGGTGAGAACAGGATCAGTTTACATTTCTTGAAAAAATAGATGACTAGCAAAATTCGGGAAGTTAAATAGATGAAAATAACAAAGACATTATTAAAATAATTAGTAAAATTATGCATTGTCAAGTCTTCTACTGATGCCACTTTACATTAGATTGTACCATCATGAAGCTCAGAAGAAGCCCTTAAGGATGTCATCAAGCTGCACACCCAAAATTAAGTTGCACAGACTTATATAGGTCACTGTGCTAGTAATAGAGGAGAACAGAGAAGACAGGCATGAGTTCTTTGTACATCATAAACAGTTATGAAACACTCACATACCTCTAACTATAGTAACTTCCTTTACTGTTAAAAAGTCTCAAGTCATTTAACTCTAGGTGTAAAAGAAAATGTGGTTTACTGTAAAGCTCTTTTGACCACTCTTTAATTTTCTGAAAATGCACTGGACACAGAAATACTTAAACAGAAATCCCTTTAGTACTTGGTAACAACCTTGAATTGATTATCAGAATAACTACAATTATCTGCAGAGAAAATTTACATTAAATATTGCACAATTAAATAATTTGCATAATTGAATCTACATAATTAACAACATTAGTTTACATTAAATCCCATGCTTAGAATTGCAAATCCAGAAGTCAAATGCCATCTGATATTTGCTTTGAGATTTCTGAGAGATAATGTTATCCCAGTCTCATATATGGGAATTCAGGACAGTGCTGAATTCTGCTCAAGAAGGGACAAAGAAACAGAGTGATTCCTAATATCAAGGCTTTTGCTCCAACTGTAAAGCCATACCATCTTGTATTGAAACCATCCAATTACTGTAAAAGTATTTATATTTCAGCTAGATCAGCAGTTTCATTTTGTAATTTTTATTAGAGAAGCCCACTCTGGAATATTTTGGGACACAGGCTTTCATCTGTGAATTCATATCTTCTACAACAGAAAAGCGAGCAGAATCTTATACTTTGGACAAGTGCTCAGCTTTTAAATTAATAAAAAGGCTCAGCTACATATCCTCTTACATGCTGATTTCTGAATACCACCTCTTCCAGCTTAACACTCAATATTGAAGGGTTTGCTTTTGTTTAAAAAAACACTAAGTGAAGATAAAATGTGCTTCAGACACTCTGAATGTCTGTGGGTGATCAGAAATGTTACTGTATTTATCTATAGAAGTAAACTGTTGGAAGGTGAGCTTTCCATAGATTGGTACATGCAGTTATGTAGCTGCCTTTCAAGCCAGCCAGGCTCAAGCCATCACTGAACTGGAAGCTACTGAATTAACATGGTATGGACCTCACATGGCTATGGAGCTTCTGGCCTAACTGGCACCATGCAGGAGCAAAGCAAACATGCTGTTGTCTGCCCCCACAAGATAAACTGACTTGCCTCTAATTAAATAAATACATATTTTATAATCCTATCATAAATAATATACGACAATTTAAATGGAAAACCGACTATAATTAAATGTATTTCAACACTGTTTTGTAGTTATGAAGTTCAGTGCAGATACAACTTAACAGTTTACTAGACTGTATCTGAAAATTCAGAAAACTGTATAAAGGAGATTTGGTAATTGCAGAATTCTGATGATCCAGATTCATTCATTCATTTATTCTGCGTATAATTTCAAGTCATCCGCATACTGTAAGCTTGTAAGATCAGGAGCTCTTGTAATTCTTGAAAATATTTATTAATAAAGTCAACTTTATTCAATTTTATTTCAGCATAAAGTGAAGGGAGTTAGATTGATAGTTTTAATTTAAAACATTCAAATAAAGTTCTCTAATAAATGTATATAACTATTACTCATTAATGTTTTAAAAAAAAAAACACTTTCTATTATCCTGATGACTTCCAACAGCATTAACTTATGATTTTACCATTATTATATGTAATCTCTTATATCATAAAGCTTGTTATGCTTACAACCAGCCACAGTTCTCACTTAGTATCTCCTCTTCTCTCATTTGTGTTTAGTCATCCATTGCATTCTCTGAGTTTTAAACTGGACTTACAGTGAGTGAGTGCCTATACTCCCACTGATATCTATCTTTATTTCAATGAAAAATCTATGCAGATATATGTTTTCCTGTGCAGCACATATTTCAAGACAATGCTTGGTGGTATGACCAAGATTTATTCTCCCTGCCTTCAGTTATGCCTCCCTATAGCTTTGCAGAAACAATATGAATATTTTTGGTCATTTGTGAAGTGCAAATATCTTCACACAGAAAGTGTGAAGCACTTTTTAAAATGTTTTGCTATAATTTTTAAAGGCAGTTTGCCGAAAGGTACTGACATATTTACATGACATCTTTGAAAACTTGCACATAATGATTAATTTTCCCAGTGACTGACTTATATATCATATGTAGCAGACCAGTCACTTTTCTATTAAGCAAACAACACGTAACTTCTATTTTACTTCTTAATTTTGTTTTACTTTTCACCAAAAGAAAAATCCCAAAGATTACAGATCACCGGTATAATATGTTCTATTCATTCCAGTGTACATATTTTATTGGTATCCATTGTTCTTCTTGTTCTACTCTAAATTTTTCCAGAATTCTTCCTAACAAACAGGACTGTTTTTACTTTTCAGTGTTGCTTTTAACCCTACAAGTCATTAGCTTGTACTTTTCTGCATCTAAGCTGGGTTTAAAGCTGTTCTCTTTGAAATCTGCTGGTGGTAGTTTTCCCACAGCAGACCTTGAACACACTAATCAAGTAGAATTACTGCCTGTGAAACCCAGAGCTATTGCAGTGATAGTGCTAGGATCAGACCATCCATGTAGGGATTACCAAAGGGAGTGAATTCATGGGTTAATATGAAAGGAATGAATAATACAAATCCCTTATCTAGCCACCAAAGGACAGGACATGAAGCCTTTGTCATTCTACTTTGTAGACCTAAAAATTATTTCTCATAACAGAAAAGTCATAGAACTTTATACATTTTCACTGGAAAATAGTCACAACTACTAGTTATAAATGGTTCTAGCATGAACAAAATATCTCATAAATAATAACAGCTAACTTCCAATCACAGAAAAACAGTGCAGTTCCTTTACAGCATGAAAAGAGGTTGTAACATTGCACTGGAAACATGACTATGGCAAGGGAGTAAGAGATGGGAGCCAATGCAAGGTGTGAGTAGCCCTCTGAAAGCCTCTTTATTCCCCACCAAGGAACCTGATGCCTACCAATGTTTATGTAGCTCCTTAGTTGTAAAAATGTGCAGGCTGAAGTTCCTTACAATGAACACATCTAGCTGCACTTTATGTGTCTTTACTCAGAAAGTCTTCTCCCCCCCCCAGTCTAATTCTAAATAGTTTATAAAGAGTTATATTACTATTTTTAGAGTGGGCATGTTTCACTTTAATGCTTTGAGCAATTGATTACTTTTTTTTATATATCTGTGGGCCCTTGGATAGTGTTAAGACATGGCATTTTGTCCAGAGATAAAGTCTGTTTCTGAAAAGGGTCTTTTATTTCCTGGTAAGATCTTGTGATGTTTCTGGGAGGACCATTCCTAAATGACTCTAAGTAAGATTAGTGTGATAAATAAGATAAAGTTGTAACCGAATACCATCAAATCTGAATGATTTACAAGTAGCCTACTTGTAAAGCCACTTAGTATGAAAAATTTCAAGTGATCTTGTAACTCAGGGTAAGAAATTCTTTAAATAGAGTGAATCTCACAGTACTTGGAAAGAAAATAAAATTATGATTCTTCATAATCCTATTGTCTGGATCCCACTACAGTCTCTACATCTTAGAGATAAAACCTAAAGTCGTCTTAGAATCTATGGACATTTTGATGGGTCCATCAAAGAAGTAAATTTTTTTTCCCTACAAGTGTGCAATATGTTCTCTGCGCTGTTGAAATCATGGTATTTGGAACACATCAGTATTTTTTATGAATTTATCCTTGCTGTGGAACTTCTACAGGAAGAAAGGAGATTCTTTGCCGTTTTCTTACAGCTCCACTTCAGTGACTAAGTACTTATATTTTGAGCATCAGAACTTCTCTGGACCTGGAAAATCTCCAGCATTTAAACCTTATTCAGATTTCTTTTTGTTTGTGGTCTTGGAACTGTTGTTGCTGAGAGCTTTCTTCCCCGCCTCACCCCCAGTTCTTTTGCCTCTTCTACATAGGTCTTTTTCAATCTGTAGTTCTATCAGAAGGGAAATAAAACTTTTTATGAGAGGAATTATGAAAGTGCTCCTTTTCTCCTTTAGCATTGCCAAATCTGACAACTTTATTTCAAGCCTTGCAATAGTCGATCCTTTGTTCGGTAACTCTTTTAAAGTATATGTGGCTGACAGCTTCCATTGTAGGGAAAATTTCTTTTCCTTGCAAAAGTTGAAAAACTTTGAAAACATAATTTCAATAAATCCTGAAAGATCCAAAACAGTAAAAAAGATCTCTCTGAAAGAAGTTGTCCTATGACTTTTTCTGTTGTAATTTTGGGAGGATACTTTTGACTGTTTCAATGTACTTCATGTAAATCAATGATGCTTTTTCAAATGCTTCCCTCTCTATTCTGAAATATCTTGTTCAGGTTCCAATGGAGTGCAGGCATGTATCTTCACACTGGAGTAAATAGATTCTTTTAGTTTTCCTTTATCATAGTGTTGAGAGAAATTGGGCCAAACAATGCTATGTTACACTGACAGGCAGAGGGAGACTATTCTCATCTCCTTATTCTCATCTCCTTTATCATTTTATAGTAAATCCAACAGGAAAAAAAAAAGAGTGTATCTTCGTCACAGCAGTAAAGCCATGGCTTATTTGGTTTGTAGATTCTGTACATGATCAAACACATTTATTCTTTTTAAGACAATCTAGCCAGTCTTGAAAGTGCATTTAATAGATTATTATTGATATGTTAAATTTTTAGGACAGGTTGCTTTATCTGTATCTGAGAAGATGAAGATAGAAATCTTGCAATCAAGAAAAAATTCCACTAAAAGGCTATGCTGTTACAAAATACATTTAGAATGTTCGCTACTTAATTAAGCTTATATTGGGTTACTTTTTCTGCATTGGATGCTTCAATGAATTCTGGGCAAGTTGAAAGCCTTACAGAGATGCTGCATTTGCTATCATGTCCTTCCAAAAGAAATTTTTGTGTTTCTCCATCTTGTAGTGTAATGATCTTTAAAAATGTATTAGAATAGGCATTGTTATCTGAAAATCATTGCACTTGAATCTGAGGTTTTCTGTTCATGTAAATATTTTTATCATCCTTTCTGCCTGTGTCATCTTCCTTTGAACAACTCCTTTCTGGTGTTGGTTAACCAAGCTAAAGGACCTCAGATACTTAGATCACAATTTCACTGTGCAGAAAGAGGTAATACACAATCTCTTGGCATAAAGGACTATAGCCTGTGACCCCACCAATCATATAGATGTGGCCATGTATAGGAAAATTTTAGACAAGAATCACAGTGGACAAAAGATTTATAAATGTTTTGGGCTAGGCAGGTTGCTCTCCTCCCAAAGCAGGGAGCGAGAGAAAACATGAGACATTGCTCAGAACCATATAAGTTACCAGACTGGTTGAGGAAAAAACTAGTAAGAAGGCTGAAGCCCTATGTGTCTCTCCAGTAAATCCATATATGAACTACTTAAACACAAAGAGTGTGAGTATAAATATATACATACATACAGAAAATGAAAAGCTTCACTTCTTAAAATAAATTGCCAGAATGCATACAATAGGCATAAATATTAGCTACATGAAAATTCATAAGTGGATTGGTCTGTTGAGGACTCTAGATAATCTGTATTTTCCTTGAAGAATCTTTTAAAAGATTTCCTGGGTCTCAACAAAAAGATGATTCTCAACTTTTTCCTGCTGAATATCGAAGAGAAAGAAGAAAGCTTATCATCCTTACCATGCTCATCATAGTTAATAATAAAATTTAATCTCTTCTTGTTCTACTGAAGCAAGACAGGAAAATCTTTCTACTTACAGCTATTTCAGGTTTTCACAAATCTTCTGTGCTCCTGAGTTGAAATAAGAATCTGAAAGCATTTAAATTTCTCTGTATCTGTACTGAATTCTACAATACACTCAGGCAAATTTAAGACCATCCTGTTCCTTACAGAAGGTCTAACCTACTTAAAGATATACTTAAACCAGTATAAATCTCAGTAAATAAATAGTACTTACCATGAACAAGGGCAGCAGTGGCATAAACAGTCAATTTCCAAATCTGCCAGTTTTGCATGGGTTTACTTAAATCTAAATAATTTATTTGGTTAGGCATGCTCAGATTATCCAGTATTGATTATGTTGAGCTTTTATTCAGAACAATTTTATTTCCTCTGCATGTTCCTGCCTCCCAAACACATAAATAACCATTTACATTGCATATGTACAGTTTGTTTGAATTACTAATTCTACAAGTAATTTAATAGCCTTTGGAAATTACCAGTCATTACAATGTGTTAGTTCTCTATTTACTCTCAGAATGGTATCAATTGATATTTTGTACAAACTCTTTTTTTTCCTTTTCCTTAATTTCAGGACTGATAGTACATGAAGGTGCATCTGTTTATCGAGTGTTTAAGCGCTGGAGGGCTGTGAATCTACACTGGGATGTGTTAAATTATGATAAAGCCACGGACATAGAGGAGAGCAATCGAGGAGAATCCTCAGCAGGAAGGACATTGTGGTTACCACTGACTGCGTTTAGAAACAGAAGTTTAGTTCATCCAACACAGTTAACCTCACCAAGATTTCAGTGTGGCTATGTGTTGTTACATCTGTTCAACCGCATGAGACCTCAGGAAGATTCATCAGAGGATAACTGCTCTGGGGAAGTAGTGATGAGAGTTACCTCAGTGTAAAGATTATGCTCACTGTGCTACACAGATAAGGATAATGTGCCCTGGTGTTACAGGACTTTGGAATGTAGTTATGATGAACGGGGAAACCATTAACACTTGAAAAAATATATACACTTTTTTAAAAAATTTAATGCTTTTTATATGATCAGATAAAACACAAATACATTTTTCTGGGGAAAAAAAAAGTCTCTTGCTTTTTATACAGTCTGATTTATTGGATCTTTTCTCATTTTGTACCTGAGGTTTATATAACATAACTTAACTCTTAGGTCTTTGAATGATGAAGAAATTAATTTTTAAGTAAAAAGATATATTTAAATGTATTTTCTTAAACTCTGGCTTTAATCCACTACTGTTATTTTTTCCACTTTCACGAGGATTAAACTGGACAATGTTCTTCCAAAAAGAAGGAGAATGTTGACACAAGTCAAGTATTCTTCCTTTTCTGTCTTTATTTTTTTGTTGTTTGTAGCACAGTTCAGGTGTGTGAAAGTAGGTAAGGGATATATTGTCCTTTGCCTTTAAGAAGGAAGTCCAGTGGCTGCTCTACAAAACCTAAGGGAAGATGGGAAGTCTTCTTTTCTTTTAGCTCTCCCAGATGTCCATGCAAGATGTCAGGCACAAGTATGACACAGACAGAGGAAGAGTCTTGCACTGCCTCTTGAGTCTCTAAGATCTGCAGAGTGCTGGTGCTGTGTCTGTGCAGAGAAATGATGTTACCTTCCAAGCAGTGGTGCTGAAATTAGCAACCTGTGAATTTTTAGTACCATCCTGACTCTAGGTCATTGATATCCCTTTTTAAAAATTAAAAAAAAAAAAAGTGCATTGCAGCTTCTGGAATAATAATAAATCCAAATAGAAACTGAAGTAGAAATAATGCAGAGCCTTAATTTTGCCAGGTAACGAATCATACTAAAATGAGCCAATATCATGACAGATAATCAACACTGTGAAGTGTGCTTCTCTTGTTTCTGTTCCATGGCATAAATTCCAATATAATTTAATCAAATTGAAATGGAAATAATTTTCAAGTTAATTAAGCCTGTTGAAGATTGAGACAGAAAAGTAGAGCTGAAATTACTCTGAGAGCACTAGCTTATTTAAAACAGTTTCATAGAATCATAGAATCACAGAACATGCTGAGTTGGAAGGGACCCACAAGGATCATCGAATCCAACTCTTGGCCCTGCACAGGGGCCTGAAAGTTTTGTCCAAATACTTTCTGACTTCAGACAGGCTTGGTGCTGGGACCACTTCCCCGGGGAGCCTGTGCCACTGCCCAACCACGCTCTGGGTGAAAAACCTTTTCCTGATATCCAACCTAAACCTCCCCTGATTCAGCTTTGTGCCATTTCCTCAAGTCCTGTCACTGGTCATGAGAGTGAAAAGATCAGTGCCTGCCCTGCCCCTCTGCTTCCCCTCATGAGGAAGTTGTAGACTGCAGTGTGGTCTCTGCTCAGTCTCCTCTTCTCCAGGCTGAACTGACCAAGTGACCTCAGCCACTCCTCATACGGCTTCCCCTTCAGATCCTTTACCATTCTTGTGGCCCTCCTTTGGATGCTCTCTAAGGGCTTTCTTACTTTGCAGTGCCCAAAACTGCACACAATAATCAAGGTGAGGCCACACCAGTGCAGAGCAGAGCAGGACAATCCCCTCCCTTGACCAGCTGGTGATGCTTTGCATGATGCCCCCCAGGATATTGTTGGCCCTCCTGGCTGCCAGGGCACTGCAAGTCCCTTTCCACAGTGCTGCTCTCCAAGCTCTGGTTCCCCAGTCTGTACCACACATCCAGGGCTGCCCCATCCCATGTGCAGAATTCAGAACTTGCCCTGATTAAACTTCATGGGTTGGTGACTGCCCATCTCTCTAATTTGTTGAGGTCTCTCTGCAGGGCCTCTCTGCCCTTAAGGGAATCAACAGCTCCTCCCAATTTAGTGTCATTGGCAAACTTCCTCAGTATTCCTTCGAGTCCTGCGCCCAAGTTGTTAATGAAGATGTTGAAGAGAACTGGGTCAAGGATGGAGTGGTGGGTTGACCTTGTCCGGCTGCTAGATCCCCATGCAGTTTCTCTCTCCCCCTTCTCAACAGAAGGGAGGGGGAAAATATGATGAAAAATCTTTTAAGTCAAGACAAAGTCAAGGGCATCACTTACCAATTATTGCCTCAAGCAAAAAAGAGACAGCAAGAGGAAAATGACTTTCATTTATAGCCAACTAGAAAAAAACTGGATGGTGAGAAACAAAGAAAAAACCTAAAACACCTTACTTTCATCCACCCCTCTTCTTCCCAGGCTCAGCTTCCTCCTCTCACTCTCAACTCCTCTACCTTCTCCCCACTGAGCAGCACAGGGGGATGAGCAACAGCGGTCTGCATTCTGTCTATAACAGCTCCTCTATGCCACCCTTTCCTCCTCCCCACACTTCTCTGTTCCAGCCTGGGGCCTCTCCCGGGGCTGCAGTCCATCAGTAGGAACCTCCTCTAGCATGGGTTCTCCATAGGCAACAGTTCCTTCAGGGCATACCCACCTGCTGTGGTGTGTCCTTCGGGGGCTTCGATGTGGATGTCTGCTCCAGCAGGGTGCTCTCCATGGGCTGCTGCACCAAGATCTCTCCAGGGTCACAGGGAAATCTCTGCTTGGGATAGGCTGTGTCTGGCATAGTCCCAGGCTACCCTCACAGAGTTCACCCCTCCACCTCCCACCCCCACGTCTCCCCAGCCACCTACACCCAGTACACAGGTAAACATCTTTCTGCTCCAAAATAACTTTATCCAATGGTTTAAGAATTTTATTTTGTGCAAGAGATGGAGTGCTGAGGCTGGAAAATTCCCTCTCATGGATCAACAGGATGGTGCTGCAACCAGTGCATGCCTTGCCTTTATAAGAGGCTTACGTGCCAAGATCAGACACAGGAGGCCTCTGTAACTACAGTCGGAAGGGAGTTAGTTAGAAATAATTTAAGCATTGGCGCTAAAAGCTCCTTATATGTTCATAAATATTTATCCAATGAACTCCACACAGGCCTCAGCATTCTGTGTTATAGTCTCACAAGCTCTAATTTAGACTTACTAAATCTACAGATGCCTTACTGCTCTCACAATTCATGTGAAAAGCAGTACATAAGACATGAACAGAAAAAATGTTATCTCAAAAAAGCCAGTTTGTCTCATACATGGCAAATTACCAGTGTACAACAGGCAATCTCCTTGAGAATTAAGTTCTAGATTATCTTTAAACAATTTCCCAAAGGAGGAATTTGTGGAGAAATAGCAGATGAAACTATGACTTGGGAGACCTGCTATATCACTGGGAATTATTTTATTACTACTTAAATGAGGGCTGCTTTCCCAGAAGGACCACAGTTCCACTTGACCAAATTGAGATCAGAGTTAGTATCTCAAAAAGCACTTTTAATACAAGTATAATAAGGTATTCTGTGATCAATATACTTAAAGGTTATGTTTCATACATTTTAGGTACTTGTGATCTCTGGGATTTAAAGAATATTTCAGTGGTCCTTTTACAGGATCCAAAAAACAAAATTAAAAACTACATGAAAATGTTTTGTTGCAAAGAAATCTTTTCATTTACATAAGTAGGGTGCTGGGGGAAAAAAGACTCACCAGAAAAGATCAAGAGATGTAATTTAAGAGAGGACAAAGTTTTTGTGTACAAATATTTGAAAGACACCTGGGTCTAGAACACCTGGGTCTAGAACACTTAACAGCTTCTGAGGGGAAAAAAAAATGGTGCAAGTAAGAGTAATGAAAATTGCTAGTAAGAGAAATGTTCATGGCCAATATCAGAAAAGCCTTTTTAACAGTAGGATTACTCATCATTAATTTCTATGGCACAATAATTTTGCATATGTCTGCATTTATGTATTTCTGTATGTAGAAACAAAGATCAGGAAATTATAAACAGTGACAGGATTAGTATGGGCAGGGTGTAGTTGTTAAAAAATAATGAAATTGTGTTGTCCTGCAAAATGTTTTCAGTAGTAAGAGTGCCTAGTGCAGGATATGAACATTTCATTAACCTTGTTTTGGATTTATGTAGTGCTGTTATCACCTAAATGCAAGAAGATGAATTCAAATCAGAACAGGTGCAGAGCGGAGATATTAGGATGAAAAAGGAGCAGGGACTCTATTCCAGTCCCTACTGGGGAAGATGGGGGGTGTGAGGAATTAGAAGAGCATGGCTTGTTCTGATCAACAGAAGTTGAGAGCGAATGTTTTTGTTCTCAGTTAATACATTGCAGAATAAAACTTATTTTAGGCAAAGGACAAGCCTAAGACAGCAGAAGAACTCAAGGACACAAATAGATCAGAAATAAATTTAGCTAGAAGTTCAAGGTAGTTTTAAAATATTCATGGAATGAATCACAGACAACAATTCGAGTTGGAAGGACCCATGGGAGGACATCTAGTCCAAGCTGCAGAGTCAGCTCTGAGGTCAGACCAGGCTGCTCAGGAATTTAAGCCGTCAGGTTTTAAAAATCTCCAAGGATGGAAATTGCACAGTTTGTCTGGGCAGCCAGCTCCAGTTCTTGACTGTCCCCAGAGTGAAAAAGTATTTCCCTCTATCCCACCTCTTTTCCTGTTACAGCTTACATCCACTCATTCTCCCATAAAATGCTACTGGGAAGTGCACGGCTCTGTCTTCTTGATAACCCCTTGTAGGGGGTCTTGGCAGGCTGCCCTGAAGCAGCCTTCTCCAAGGCCAACCAAAACCTCAACCTTCAGTCTCCCCTCACAGGGCAAGTGCTTCTACTGAATTTTTTCCAGCTGCTTCATGTCTTTCCTGTACTGGGTTGCCCAGATAGCCCAGGGCACTGCAAAGCACCAAAGGATGTAAGAACTTGGTGGTGAAGACAGAGACAAAGAAGGCATTAGGGACATTGGCCTTCTCTGTGTCCACTGGCACGAAAGCACTCACCACACTAAGTAGTGAGCACACAGCTCCTTGTTTGGCCTTTTACTGCTCATGCAGAGGCTGAAGCTGTTTATCTCGTCCTTGATTTCCCTTCCAGTTCCAGCTGATATCTGGCTTTCCTAACCCCAACCCTGCAAGTCTGGGAGATATTTCTAATGTCCTCCTTTCAGAATGATCCCAGAATATTTTGAGTTGGAAGGAACCCAAAATGATCATTGAGTCCAACTGTTAAGTGGATGGCCCATACAGTCACCAAGCCCATGACCTTTGTGTTATTAGCACCATGCTCTAACCAACTGAGCTAATTTCAGGGTCTTCTGCCTCCTCTATGCGGTCACTTTCCAGAGGAGGTCTGTCATGAGTCCTTGGCTTAGCTGAGCTGGGCTGCTGATACACTTGGTTGTTTTCCAAGGTATCAGCAGTTCCCCTCATCTCCTTCACCTTCAGAGTTACTCTTGTGTGATCTCAGCTGCCCACTTCCTGCACAGGTTTCCAGCTGTTCACCTGGTTGCCCCATGTCTGGACTCTGCAAGAGTCCTCCCTCCCTCCCTCTCTCTGTCCCCTTTAGGATCTTCATTTCCTGGGCCATGGCTGCCATGGGTCACCACCTCCCTTGGTGGTGCCTCCTTGGAATGGACAGCGGATCCATCAGTGTGACTCCATGGGATGGCACAATCAGGCCTTGTATCAAGAAGTTGTCCTTTACATCCTCCAGAAACATCCTCCTGCATGTGTCCTGACATCCTGACATACTGCCCTTCCAGCAGGTGGCAGGGAGGTTCACAGCCCCAAGCAGCAACAGGCTCTGTCCTCCCCAAACTCCCTTGAGGCATTTCCCTAAGTCCCTTCCCTCACCCTGACCTCATGGTCAGGAATGTGGTCCATCCCATGCTGCTGCCCTTACCTCATGTCAGACCTGCATTTCAGTCACCATCCTGTTTGAATATTAAAACCACAAGCCAGAGAGAATCAAGATGTAGCACAAGCTGAAGGCTTGCACCACCACCTCTGGAAAGTCAGTTTTTTTCCATTTCCCTTGCATTAGTCCCCAATGACAGTAAGATAACAGACCACAGGCAGTGTAAGGGCAACTTTTGACTTTCTGCTTTGGGACACAGTAGAAATAGCAAGAATTGTACGTGGAACAGGCCATGCCTTCATATCACCTTGAAAGCAAGGAGGAATTCAATTCTGCTCATTCAGTGAAGTATGTTGGTTGCTTAGACTAAAGATCACTACCCCAAAACTCTAAGTGCTGAAACACAGTTTTTCCAAGACTCTCCAGGAAAAACCATTTCCAGTCACTACTGTACATATAAGGTTCAAAAATGTTTAAAGTAAAAAACAAAAACAAACCAAACAACCCATACCTTAAAACAAATAGATTTACCTTATAACATACAACATACCTTATAACAAATAACCTTATAAGAAATAGATTAATAGTAGAGGTATACAGTTTGGGGAGACAAACTCAGCAGAGGTCCCTGGACTAGACACATTCAACAATTCTTTTGAATATCAATAAGAAAACCAATAGAAACAAAATAAATCTGCTTCATAAACAGTTTTTTACAACAAAAGGCTAATACGATGGGAGCTCTGCAGAACAGCTCCCTGGGTTCTCACTTCTTTCCTTCGGAATTATATTTAAAATTCAACTTATTCTTAAAACAAATCATGTAATATTTAAATCATATAATATTAAATAAAACTTTTCACGTATTCTTGTTTTGAAACTAGGCATCATCGGCATTATCCTGGTCTGGTGTGTAAATCAAATTCAGCAATTCAAACAGCACTGCGAAGAAACAAGAAGCATGTTTATTGAACTCTGCCAGTCTGATGACACTCCAGACCAAGCCACAGCAGTTTGACAGGAATTTTTTTAGTCCCTTCATAAGGTATCACGGAACCATCATGACTGCAAAGCAAACTGTTGTTAGCTCCTCAGGAATTGCGTTGTAACTTGGACTCTCCACTGCAAGACATCACCAGAGGAGCAAGAATTACAGTGAAAGAATGGGGCTTGGACAATGATGGCATGGTGACCCAGAGAACTTCCTTCAGCATCCCCTGCTCCTTCCCAGCCCGAAACCTCACTTTGTTTTACACATGACACTGGAAAAGATCAGCCAAACTTCTGAAAGCAAAGACTATGCTGAATAATTAATCCAAGAGTCCTATTTTCTAGGCTTGACCACTAGTTCTCGAGGAAGGAGTATTTCTGCCTTCCCTTGTTTTTAACTTTTACCCTGCCAGTATTGAAAAAAATTTCAAATTAATTAATTTGAGTTAATTAATGTCTCCTATCTGAAAAAAAATGAGGGAAAAAATACAACCAAAACCAGGAAACTGTTTTTCTAAGGGAGCATATCAAAGCAACCACATGTATCTCATCCAAATTGTGCTAGAATTCAAAATGTTGAGCTGGAGCAGCTAAGTCTTTGAAGAGGGAAAAACTGAACTGCACTGTAGGAGACAAACTGAATGTAAATGATGTTTCCCCTTGCCATGCCCATGAAGTGAGGCTTCACCTGGCAGCACTGACTCTCAGCTGCCTGGGGACCAACTTAGTCTGTGGAAGCCTTGGAAGCCTCGGAAGCCTCAGCAGGCACTGTCATTGTTGGAGGTGACTTTGGTTCTGCTCTCTGCTGCAGGTAGGGGCCTCTGGTAAGTCCCTGCTGGCATGCCTGCAGCAGGTCTCAGCCCCTCTTCACCTTTCTGCTCCATTTCACACATCCCTGTCAGCTGACCTGCCCCTGAGGAAGGTGTGTCCCTTCCTTCCCCTAGGGTCAGCTCAGCTAGAGAGCTGTGGTCAGGGCTTGACAAACAGGCAGCCATCCTCCCTCCTGCCCACCACAACCCATACACTGCACAGTAACCTGAATAAGAAAAATACTTTTAACATAGGGCACAAATGCATGAACTCCTCTGTGTAGATGCACAGACACACTTGGATTTGTTTTTTCTAATGCAACCTGTCAAAATGAATAGTAGCAAGAGTCTGGGGCAGGGACAGAAATTCAGTATCAGCTGCATTTCTCCTATCCAGGAGCATCCCTGAATAAAACTCTTTCATGTCTCTTACAAAGAAAGCAATTAAATCTAAAAAAGGCACAAATAATTTTAATATAATATGTTTTATGCAATAGGTCTCTGATCTACTGATCTAACAAGACAAGGAAATCTATCATCCAGGCACAGACTGGCTGCATCTGGGTAGTGTTACTTGTTAGACTTTGCTGTCTCCCATCCCAGGCAGCATCAGCTTCTATTCATGAACTTTAGAATGAGAATTTACACTTTGAAACGAAAAGTCTTCTGTACATGGGCTGATATTAGCAATACATTTCAAGCTACATTCAGCACACACTGCAGTGGGACATTCGTTCCCACTAAACACATCTGGGCTATCATTCACTCCCAGACATTAAGGTAATTTATCCACATCTCACTTTGCTGCTAATGACAACTTGGCATTTGTCCATGAAACAAGAGTTTCTGAGAGGTCTGTTCAACATTTACCCTCACGTCAAATGTTTATCACCTTCGTAAGATATTAATTTGGGTGTTACATATTTAATAATAAACTCCAGTGGAGAAAGTGGGCTTCATTTTGTTTATCAATTAAAACACTTTTTAAACAATGCAAACACAGTCTCTGCAAGTAACGGCCCCTAATGACCCATCCACCATTTCCAGTCATTCATAAAGATTAATTAGTTTTCCTGTGCTTTTCCCAAATTCTCGTGCTTTCTGTGACAGTTTCTAACCCATCGCTCAAGGAAAGCCCCAGACACCCCATGCTTCACCTATCGAGAGGTGTACTCTTAGCATGGTAGGACAACGCTAAACTCACTGTTTAGCACTCAGCTCTTGTGCTGTCACCCTGTCAGTGGAAGTGGTAGGGGTCAGACAGTCTCTTCCCAAGCACCCTCTAGATGGGCTAAATGCTGCAGTTAGAGAACTGCATGTCAGCGTTGTCCTGTTTCCTCAGCTGACATGGACTCTACTCATGCCACAGCAACCTCAAGAGCTGAGACACACTGTGCCCTACAAACACCATCAGAGGCCAGCAGCTGTCCCCTCATAAGCACTGAAAACATGACCACCTGCTGCACAGTTCAGCTGAACAGGCTTTGTTCTTTTTCTACATCTCTCCATTCTGCCTTTCCCTTCTCATCAGCACACCTTGTTCATCTTGGAAAAATGTAGTGGCCCCACCAGAAGGAAAATGGAAAGTTATTTGTAACCAGATTTCTTGGAGACAGAAGTTGCACCCTCCCCTGACCAGAACCATTGTTATGTGCTGCCCTTCAGCAGCAGCAGTGAGCTGTGACGGCTGCAGTGCTGCATCCTTTCACTGCTGCACTCTGGGGATTCAAAAACAGCTTGTGAGGATGATGTTCACCGGGAGAGGGACTGCATGGAAATCCCAGTCCTCGGGGTGTTGCTGGATCTGATGGGATCACTGCCACCAGCCAGAGACAGGCTTGCTCTGCAAGGAAGGACATACTGAGCTCCCTGGCAATGGACAGACTGCTTTCTTACCACACTAGTGACTTCAAGCCAAATGTTCCCTCACTCTCTCCATGCACAGGCCAGTAAGTTGACAGTTTGAATCAACCATCTGAAGAAATTACAGATAAGGCTCAAAGTCTCTTCAGTTGAGCTGAGAAGTAGCCAAGTTAGCAGAGAAAAAACAGTTATTGATGGAAAGGGACAATGGCAAACAGGAAACTAGGCTTTCACCCTGGTTCTAGTGAGGACTTTTTATTCACTTTGCTCCTCTGTGCCAGATGTACTACCCTTTATGTAGTTAGATTAGAGTTTAGATTCTTAGATCTTTTTATTTTAATATACAGCTTCCTCTCTCTGCATACATAGCATATCACAAGGAGCTCTCAGTCAGGGCCTTTTAAAGCCTACCTGAAAGTAACATAATGTGATGTTATATAGCAGCATCCTCACTTAAAATTTCTGGGATAATACTAAACTTGTACCAAACACTAATCCAGAAATTTATGCTGGCTTGAACACAGTTAATTTGATACATAAAGATACAGTGTAGAAAAACATAACCAGATTCAGCAGTAGAGATTTTATAGTAACACAGAGGTATATTGAAATTCTGGTTCTAATGCACACATTCAAATGTAATAATTTTGATCAAGAAGGAAATTTAAAAAGAAAATATAAAGCCAGTGATCAAGACTTTGAGGATGGATTTGGTAAGGAGAAAACCCTAAACATTTTTATAGTGCCTTCCTTTATAAAAGAAAGGCATGTTTCTGAACAAAAGATTTTACAAAGATACTTTAGACCCTGTATCATTTTGGCTTTTGCTAGCTTGGGCCTCTCTGCTTACATGAAGTCTCTTTCAAGCTGAGCTGTCATTTGCTCTTTCTGATTTTTGTTTTTTCCTTTTGCCCCATGCAAATCAAATTCTCAAGTGATTTCACTATGACGAAACAGTTCTACTCAGCCAAAGTGGAAGACAGCCAAAATACTCAGATAAAGAGATTTTCAGATGAGCTGAGGGAAATTCATTATGCTGAAGGTACATCATTATTTTCAGTAGCATTTGGTAAAGTGGAACAGGCAGCAGGTGATTATTAATCATAGAAACATCAGCACTTTGACTCCTCTATGCAACCTTTCACGTTTGCTCTGGGCTATTAGTCTTGGACTTACATTGTACCTACTATCTCAGCATCAGCAGTGATGGAGAAGTTTCCTCTGCCAAATTAAAGCCGGAGATGCTGCTGTTATACAAAAGCAAGCAGTAATGCTATTTTAACCCAGAACACTGCGAATGCTATAACACACAGAGCAGAAGCATGCTATGATCACATTTTTTTTCCACTTGTACAAAAAAAAAATCATAGAATAGCTTGGGTTGGAAGCAACCTTAAAGATCATCTAGTTCCAACACTCCTGCCATGGACAGGGACAACTTTCACTAGCTTGCTCAGAGACCCATCCAACCTGGCCTTGAACACTGCCAGGGATGGGGCATCCACAGCTTTTCTGGGCAATCCATTCACACTTATGGTCTAATCTTTCCTTGATCGCGTGTGCGAGTTAGATAAATCTGACTCGATGGTATCTGGAAAAGGGGATAACTATTTCTATTTGTGAGCAGTCATTTGTCCTATTCTGCACTATAAAGTCTACAGATTAACTGCAGTGAATTGCATACTGCTGTTTAAGGGATAAATTAAAGCAGAAGAGAGAAATACTACAAAGGAGAAGTTTGATTTTTCTAGAGAGTATTCATTAAATCACAGTATATTTAAGTGCAAGTTTTATTTAAAGAGGACCAAGAAATACAGAAATCCACCTGTAGGAACCTGAGCTCAGAGCCAGACTCTGACCATGAAAAAAGAAGAGCAGAAGCATCTCATGAAAGTCTCCCTATGTGTGCACTCCAGTTCCACCAGTAATTGCTGGTCATCATTTCTGAAGGAAGATAGAAGATTAAAAAACCTGAATGGTGGCATGTACCAAAAACGAAAAAAGTGACTTTCAGTAGTGACAACCAGGGCTCAACTCTCGCTTAATTAACCCAGAAAAGGCTCCCATGTGCCTTACTTAGTAAAAACTATGTCAGTCATCTCTCTCTAATCAGAGAAAGCATCTGTTGTCCCTGTTGAAATGAGCTTGGGTCTTAACAAGTTTTACCAAGCAACAACTGTGAAACTTGAACCACCTGTACACCAGCTACTTTGAGACAGTGAAATACTTGTGCTACATCAAATATATTAAGCTTTTTAGGCTGTTTCAACCTATATATATTAAATCTCTAGAAGTTGGAATTATCACACCTAGACTGTAACTGCTTTTCTGGCATCGAAAATCTATTCTTCTTTCAGGTATATGGGTCAGAGACCAGTTTGTCCAACAGAGCTCACATTTCAGGAGAGGAAGAGACAAACTAGTAGACAGCAACAGTTGACAATGTGCTAAGTGATGCGCTGCAGCTTTCCTTTCCTGCCCCCATAAACCAAGTGTTTCAAAGAGACATTTGAGCTCTAGGTAGTGTAGAGAGGAGGTTTGCTACAGATGACAGGAGAATGGTAATTTGCCACAAAGGAGCTACCTTCATTGATGTTATTTCTGAATCCAAGCTCAGGCTCTGCAGTCTGCAAGCAGATTGAGCTACCTGATGACTAAGAGGTTCCTTATGAAATCTGGACTGGGCTCCCAGTGTCTATGCCCACATCTGTTTATCCCTGAAATCTGAAAAAGAATCTAACCTTGATGATTACACATTCTACAGTCATTTTGCCTGAAAAGAAGAATTCTATCATTACTGGCAGTGACAAAAACCACGGAGAAGCAGCACGAGGTGAGGTGGTCCATAAAGTAAAAGAAAGTATGTATGTGCCAAGCTTCTGCATAATACAGGGACTGGAACCTAATGTAGATTCAGACTTTCTCAAATCACAGCAGGATCATCTCAGGTAAGACACAGAATTCATTTCCTGTCACCAACAAAAGGGAAGGGTAAGTTTTGGGTTTTTTCAAATGATGCTTCTGGATGGCAGCAGTGTCTGCTCTCTCCATTGTGACAGCAGTGATAAATAGTGATGCAAAGACCTGTAAGAAAAACTGCTTCCTTTTCCCCTGTGTCCCCAATTCCTCTTGCATTTCAGAAGTAGGCAAAGTGATACCCAATTTGTCTGATAGGTGTCTTCTCCTCTAGAACCAGATGTAATTGAATATTGGATGCATAAGCAAGCCCACTATCTAAATTGCATACAATTTGTTCTTTAAAAATAAGAAAATTTATTCAATTCTACTTTTGTGCAATGACCTCTTTAAGTTAGGTTAATTAAGCCAGTACCAGTAGTTGCAAGGGGATGAGATATTTTGTGTCCCGAATAAGCAAGGCTGGAAGACTTGGACCTTATATCTTGAGATGAACAGTTACAGCTGTAAAATCACAAAGGCATTTAGTGCTTGTCTGCTGTGGCTGAGCTTAGCTTGACAGCTGGCCAGCCTAATGGTAAATGTGCTAATCATGATAAAAGCAGGGTAATTAATCAGAGCATGGCAAGGACATGCTGTTAACAGTGCTGAAAGCAACCAAAGGAAACCCTCCCACATTACAATACATACTTTTCTTCCCTAGAGAGCTTTCGGGATACCTATTATGGAAATGTTTACTTCGGTAACAGTAGGGGGGAAATGGCGCAGTGACGCTGCTAATGGTTATAGCCTTGACGTTTTACAGGGGAAGCAAGTGGTTACCTACACTGAGGGACAACAGTAAAAGGATTTCCTACCTTTTCTGTGATGGGTCTCATAAGAAACCTTAAACCAGAAAAGAATACACAGTATAATTCATAAACTGACCTGCTAGAGCAAGGAAAGGCGTTTTCCTATTAAAACTCAGAGTGAACTGCATTGTAGTTAATAATTAGGAGACATCTTTTGGTCAGCTGCAATAATACATGGAGTTAAAAGGATTGCTGTTAAGACACAAGAGATTCCTATTAATACTTCAGGTAAAAAGCTACAACTTTTATGCATCAACCATGGCTACTTACCAGGTTTTTGTCTTTATTTTTGGTAGAAATACATTATCTACTCGAAGGAATAAAAATCCTCTTGGAAGAACGGCCTGGGAAACCTCATTTCAGTATCCATCTCTTGAGTAAGTCACCAATGCACTCAGAGAAATATCTGGATGGAAATGCAAGACACGCTGCAGCCCTTTACACACCCCCAAAAACAAACACTGGCTTGGTCCCTCTGTCTACACGTGGAACCCTGCTCCTTGACCGACCAGTGGCTGGCAGGAGGCCACGTGTAGCATCAGCAGATCAGTCAGGAACTAGCTGAATGACGAAGAAGAGCAGCACAGCCTCCTAGAAATGGGACAGGGAATCTGTCTGGGCTTTTAAGGGCTTGCTCTACTCAGCTGGCACAGCACCAGCTAGGAGAATATGGTTTGGAAACTGAATATCCTGTGTGTAATCAGTTGTGCTAGCTCTGAATTTTGCTGCCTGTGGCTATAAGGACACTGACTTCATAGGTTTGTTGTTTTGTTTTGTTTTGTTTTTAATAAAAAGCTATGCAGACTGAGACAGCAAATTACAGAACTGTTTCATGTTTCACCGAGTCACTGGACCTTGGGCTCATGCTAAACCATTTACCAAGTTATAGGAGGACTCCAATGTAAAGAGATCACTGGATTCATAGCCTCTAAAGCCCAAAGGAATCATTTTTACAAACTAAAAGTGGGTATTCTGTGAAGCCTAGACTGCAAAATGCAGGTCCTTGTGTGGGGGCCTTGAACATCCTCTTATCAACAAGGAGCTGAGCTCAGATCTTTGACAGAAAAAAAAAAAAAAAGCCCATTAAGATCATCCAACATGGTAATGGATGGGTCCCTTCACTAGCTGATGAGAGAAATAACAGAAAACAGCTATGGAGTGGAGGTTTCTGCCCCCAGAAATGAAACACCATTGTTTTCATAATGGCAGAAGATACCCCAGCTATCAGTGAGCTACATTTCTCTTCTGCTGAACAGCGGGATTGTACTTGGCCATATGTTAACTCAGAAGATGACAACTCTCAGAAAAATTGCATAAGGTAGTAAAAAAAAAAGTAACAGGGAACTGCCTGCTGGATTGTTATGAAGAATTGCTGTGAGAAAATGTTCACTCTGCTAGGCATTTCCAGGAGCATCAACATTCAGCTGCTCTCCCACTGTAAAACTATCTAGGAACACCAGCTGCCACTGCCGCTGAGTGACATTGGACAGATTCAGCCATGGCAGGGGTCATGTACAGAAGACACGTTCCTTCTGACAGGTACAATACCAAATGCCCATGTTTTGCATGTATGGCAACAGCAAACTTAAAAAATAAAAAAAGAGTGGGAATGCAGATAGAAGGGGAGAACAAAAACAGGAGCATTCCTAGTTTGCTCTTACACATGAAATGCTCAGATAACCTGTACAGGTACTGGTTTGAGGCAAGCCCTAAAGATGTAGTAACTCAACATCAGAGAAAGGAAAATCCTTCCCCACCAGCATCACCGCTGTGGCAGTGCCTGGTTTGCTTAGCTCACTACTGGAACATGAATTCAGAGTTAATTTTTCTATGTGGGTTTTGTAGGCAATGTGTTTTAGCCCAACAGTAAGTCACAGAGCATTTGGAGAAAGAAACAAACCTGAGGGCTTTCCTCTTCATTTTTACAAGAAGGTAAGATACAGGAATGGATGCGGGTCCTTTCCCGCAGATGGAGCCCTTGCCCCAGTGAGCAGCAGTGCCTTGGTTGAGCCCCGGCCCAAGTAAGTCCCGGCTGTGGCAGAGGCGGGTTTCAGCTGCTCCTTCTCTCGGTTTTATCAGACTGGGATTTTATTTTCACTTCGGGACATTTGTATTAAATGAGCCGGTTTTATGAGCTGGTTCCAGGAGAAGCCAGGATGGTGGGCAATTGTAGAGAGGGACTAGGGGCTCAGTGCTAGCCTAACAGGGGTCAGGATCACAAGGGAAACTGAAAAGATATCAGAAGTATGAAGGCACAGTTGTCAAGTAACCATGGCTGTTTGTTGGGTTTTGTTTTGCCATGAAAAGATCCCATTCTACAGGAACCTGTAAAATCTGATGGCGGCTTGATCCCCTTTCCTATAGTTGCCTGTGATTTGCCCCTGACCTTTCTGCAAGATTCATTTATGGATCACTCTGTGCTTGCCCAGGTGAGGGATGTGCATGTGTGTGTGTGCATGTGCGTGCGCGCGCGCGCGTGTATGTACGTATGCCATTCATGAAAGAGGAGCACTGAGTGGTTAAGCACAGCAAGCCATGTCTCCTGGAAAGAGCCAACACAAATCTGCTAATGCCATTTTCCCTAAAACACTGCAGATTTCAAATTTTGTTTTATCCTGAATTAGGAGAAAACAATTTTTAAAAGTGTTTGCAGAGTAGAGCTATACATCCAAATGAATCATACTAAACACAGAAATGTGATACATGTTGATGAACTCCAAATGTTTTATTTGGAAGCTGCTGTCATTTCATTGAATTGTTTTTAAGTGGTTTTGTTCGAACAGTGAATGGAGATGTTTTTGAAGGGAAGCTGGTCAGGTTGGTCAGAGAAAGGTCAGACTTGGAAGGAAAGGAACATAACACAGGTTTTATCCAAGCCAAAATGGAAAGTCCAGCATTTAAAAAAAGTTTTAAAATAATTTTGAAAATATTTTAGTTTTGTGTCAGTGAAACTGATCTCATTTCACAATTCACGGGGAATTAAATAGTTTCATCTGAAAAAAAAACTTTTTCAAGAACAAATCCAGCAATATTTTTGATCCTGAAGCACCACATTTCTTGGCTGCCAGTGCAGCAGAGAACTAGATTATAGTATTGAGACATATGTTATCAATAATAGTGGGCCAAGAAGTAACTACGTGTCTCAGTATAAGAGAGTCATCAGTATTCTGAATCTGGTCAGGCTACGAGGAAACAGAAGAGCATTCCAGGAAAATCAAGAGCCATTACATTAACTAATGTCAATACTCAGAAAACGTGATGAAGGTAAATACATGTACTGAATGTGCTGCTTTCACACTGGGTGAGCAATGAAGTCCAGGCCCCCACAACTGTAAAACTTTGTGTGCTACTACAAAAATATTTAGTTATTTACAATACAGAACCACAATCTCAGTCGGTTAGAGCATGGTGTTAATAACACCAAGGTTGTGGGTTCAATCCCTTTATGGGCCATACCCTCAAGAGTTGGACTCGAAGATCCTTGTGGGTCCCTTCCAACTCAGAATATCCTGTGCAATCTGTGAAATCATTTGGAACTGAACCTCCCAAGTTCTCACCCAAACATTGTCTTGAATCAATCTGACCAAACCCGTGTACTCCTTTCCTTCAAAACCTGACAAATTCAAACGAACCGTTGTATGCCGTCTGCAGCAGAGAAAAGGTTGTTCAGACTGCAAGGATCTGCTCAAGGACCACTGCCTCCAGACAGAAGGTCTTTGGAAGAATTCTTCCTTGCACTCAGAGGAGCTGTCTTTCTCAGCAAGACACAGGCAGCAGAAGGTCCTCAGACCAAGATAAAAGAAATATAAACAGTAGAATCTAATTTTCAAAATTGTCATGAACACTTAGGAGCCATGCAACCAGAAGAGTCCTTATATCTATTATATTTGCTATTTGACACTTGTATAATTTGGTATTTTAAATATAAAGTATCTTTTCATTGATACTTTTTGTATCAATGTAAATAATTATTGTATCAAAATAATTGATATTATTTTTCCTACTGATTTAAACTTCCCAATATGAGAATGGACTGTCATAGGAACCACAGCTTTTAATCTAACACTGTTGTGACAATATGTGGCTTTATTTAGGGTAATATCTACTATTTAAGTGAAATATAAATTTGACCAGTTTGTTAAGAGAATTTAATCTTATTAGAAAGGATGAAGAAGGAGAGATGTGAAATTTTCTCTTTAGAATAAACCCATTAGCACCTTTTTCTTACAAAATAAACCAGGATAATCTTTCTTCATATTATAAGGATAGAAAAGGCATCCCTACCTTTTATTTTAATAGGCAGTGTAGCTTAGCAATGAGAACTGGTCTTGCCTTCAACGAGTATCCTAAACACCCCAATTCAGCATGAACATTTATCATTTTCACATAAATCGTTCAGCTTGGTTAATGATCCAGAATGACTCTTCTGCAGTAAAACGTTCATGTACAAAAGTAAATTAATTTCATGTTGTCATCAGCTGCCAGATTTTTCCACACAAACCAGCCTTTACTTGCAAAGGATATATCAACTGTTTTAGCTACCAGAAAAAAAAAAATCAAAACATTTAGAGACTAAATTTCAGCATTTAATAGTCTGAAATAATGGAAAGCAAGGCCCTAGCTCCTCTTTTATACATGCAGTTAATGCTTTATAGTGAAATTTTCCTAGTTCAGCCTTTTGAGGGAAAAGTTGAAGAAAAATGAAGGATTTCTGAGAGACCTTCAGGGCATCTGCTAGGTGGAGAGAAAATATTCTGATTTTAAATCATAATGAAGCAGGTAGAGTGTAAAAGCCACCACAGAAGTAGGGAAGATGAGATAGGAAAAAAACCAACAAAGCAAAAATACCTAGGGAACAAACAACAGACAGAACAAAGAGACTATCTAATAACAAATTATTTTGTGCTGAAAAACAGGCAGCAGTGTAAATTGCCATTACCATATAGAACATAATGCAGAAAAAGAAACCCAGGACAACACCTGCAACACCTCAAAGTGTCTGGGCATGCTGCAAACAAATGTTATGCACCCACTGGCCACAAAGATCCCTCAACATTGGAGCCTGTGCTGTGGCCCCTACTCAAGAACTCAGCTGGGCTTCAGGTCTTCATCTTTCTCTCCCTCCGATTGTCACTCACATCTGGGATGCGTAGAAGAAGAAAGGGAGGAAGAAGGGGACACAAAGACTAGGCTCTGGGACAAGCCCTGCAGGTCTTGCTTGATACCCCATTCGTCGCAGCACCCTTGGCAAAGCATACTGAGCTATGCACTATCCCCTGCATAAGGCTTGAAGAGGGGCCCAAACGTAACTGCAAAGTGCAACTGGTTCCCGTGACTCTGGGGCCCAAAATGAGGTGCTGTTTCTTTGGCAGTTAAATGGTAGAACCAAAAGCTGAGCAGGGTTGTATCCCCAGAACTATTTTAGGTGTTAGGATGTTCTCAGTGATTCCTAGACTGTGACGCTACATCCCTGCTCCTTCAGCTGGGGATAGAGCCAATGCTGCAGTTTGAGATGATTCTTCCTTCAAATCTCAGAGACCCTAGGCAGTAAGAGCTAATATGCTTCAGATTTTTTCTTTCTTTTTTTTTTAAACATCAGAAACATTTCGGTTTTGAAAAGGAAGCCCAAACTGTCCTTTCTTCAAGAATAAATATTTGCACAAAAATTGCCACAGCCAGCCTTAAAAAATGATCATATCTTCACATGACAGTCATTTCTATATTTGCCTGCATAGTCAATCATTTGAGGTTTATTTTTTGTGTGTTTGTGGCCCAGCGAACAGCCTGTCTGACCTTAACCACAAACATTTTCCCAATAAGTTTCAGAAGCATGTTTGCCTAAGTAAGGACAACCAAAGGCATTTGAGATGCCTGATGGCATCTTCCTGGCCTTCCTCTGCCAATGCAAAAGAGTACAAGTCTTTCTCAGTGACTTACATCCCTGCCAGTGTTCTGTGGATGTCTCAGATACCCTCGTGCATCTCTAATGGCATCCAATACCTCTGTTCTGACAATTAAATTGAGCCTTTGGTGTAACAGATTTCCTGAAACTCGGACTCTAATAAGGAATAAATGTAGGCCTGCAAATGTGTCAGGAATCCACAAATGTGTAGATTGCTTCACAGTGACAAGTGTCCCTGCAAACTGCAGCTCTACACTAATATGGTTTTCATTGGGGAAAATGAGTCTACATTTACATTGATCTGTAAGGGCAGAACACCTTATTAAAAAAAGAAAGACAGGCTGAGATCACAAAGCAAGGAGTAGCTATTGATGACCCTAGAGAAGACCCAGAATATGTTTAAATATCAGTGGTATTGTTTCTACCTTTTCTTCATGCACTGTGCACTAAAGGGGCAAATTAAGCAAAGCTCATAAAGACATGAAGTATTGCAGCACTGTAGGCAGATTCTATGAAGAAAATTAGGTGAAGTCCAAGAGCATTTCAAATAGTGTCTTAGTACTCCAAGGTCAGCACAGTAATTCTGTATGCACTGTTTTTTCCATTTTCTTGGTTTACCATGGATGACTTCAGTCCTTGCACAAATCAAGGACTTGATCCTCATATAGTGCCATAGTTTCCTCCTCCTGCTTTGCTTCCAGGCATTGCTGATGCTCTGAGCCCTACAGAATAACAACCCAAGCAACCAAACATGTCTATTAGCCTCAAAAAACAGTAAGAAAATAGTAAGAAAAAGACATGATGTTTTCTTAACTCTACTTTTATCTTAGATTGATAATGGTCTTGCTTTTCCTATTTTTCTCCAGGTTTCCCTAAAAACAATATTGAAGAAAGAGTTAAGTTTTCCAACACTCATGTCTTGGTTCAGCTGTGCACTTTTGGGGCATTTGTCTAAAAACCTGGGTGTACCTTGACATCCAGCCATGAAGAGAATAGACTAATTTTTTCCAATCTTGGCAAGACGAGCACTCTTAAATCAAAACAACTTAGTCATATTATGAAAGCTGAGACCCTTGAAAATTTATATTCCTCGCTGTGTTTGGGTATTTGTGTGGGCCCAGGGCCAGAAGGAGGCAAAGGGTTTGAAGAAGAAGAGAAGGGACTTTGCATTGCTGATTTAGACAGCATTTCTGCCTCCTCCAGATGATTCTGAAAATCACATATGAACTGGTACTTGGTGATGGTTTTGTTCCTATCAAGTCTATATTCACTGGTGGTGCCCTGCCTTCCAGGCATCTAAAAGAAATTTAATTTTGATGCCAAGCATCTCAGTCAGTTGTTTAACCTGACTGAGCAGTCAACTGCCCTTACACAGTTGCTTGCGTCTGACACCTGGTATGCCTTGTTAAAAATTAATAAAGGGAAGCAGATATGCTTAAACTTCTTTGACTGACCAGAGGCTCCAGGCAAATTCTGGTCTTGGTTACAAAGATGTAGCACAGTTGTCTAATGGAAATCAAGAGGTTTCTTGATTTCCAAAATTCTCCCTGTAGATGAGAGGAGTGAGAGAGACCTGGAAAAGGAGTGTGTCAAGTGACCAGCTTCCCAACTTGCAGGAGTTTGAAGGAGCACAAAATTCTCTTCTTCCTCTGCTCTCTCTACCAAATACAGATATACTTTTTTTGCAGTCTGCAGCAATAGGGCCTAAATATGCAGGGTACCAAGCCCCCAGCAAAGTTTCAAGTGCCTACTCCTGTGACAGTGAAACGATGAGGATGTTAGCTCCTGACTAGATTGGATTTTCCACTCTGAAGCATAAGGATTTCAGAAAAGAGGGTGTTGAAAACATTTGAGTTGGACAACCTTGAGCAACTCTGAATAATGGCATTGCAAGCAAGAAATGAACATGTGCTCCGTGTCAGGGACCTGTCGAGACAAACACCAAAACATGACAACAGCTGCAAAGGTCCATGTAGCTGAACAGTCTGTCTGGCTGTAGCCAAAACCAGATGCCTAGAGAGAAGCACAAGAACAGAGAAAGCGTATTTTCCCAGCATAGCCTGCCAGGCTCCAACACTTGGTGCCTCAGGTATTTCCTGAGCCAGAGGTTGTCTGTTGTATTTAGTAGCTGCACACAGACTTTTCCTCCATAACCTAGTCCAGTCTTTTCTTAAATGATGTGAACATCTAGCATCCACAACACACTGTGGCAAGGGTCCAAGGCTTTAACACATCACAAACAAAAAACTACTTTAATTTGCTATGGATCTGTTACCTACTGGTTTCACTTGATGCCCCCAACCTTTTTTTTTTTCCTTTTTAAATTATTAGTCACAGTAAACATTCAGTACCTTTATCCATTGAGCCACCTATGATTACATGACCTTTGTCATATGTGTCATATCTCACCTTAGTTAACTCTTTTCCAGATGAAGCATCCTAGGCCACCCTGTGATGCCAGACACAGAAGCCATTCTCAAGCTTTTTCTGGTGTTCTCAGCACCCCAGCCTGACAGGTCCCCCCGAGGTATTTACTGACCCTTTGGATTTCTTGTAGAAAAACTGTGTTGATTCTTCCCTACAGCCACATTTATACATGTTCTCACTACAGGTAATCTTTATGATAACTTTCAATTTACCCTCCAGCTTCACAGAAGCACATTTTACTCCCATGGCAAAAAGTATCTTTTAAGCAAGAGATTACACATTACCACTTGCAGTTCAGCTTTCAGTCCTGAATTCCTTTACTCTCTTTATTGGGCATTTTGATGCAATTTTCCCTTACCTTTTTTTTTTTTTTTTGGCAGGAGAAAGGAAGGCTGCTTTATCATGCTTTCAAATTTAACCTGCCAGAAGTTCATGAACTTCAAAGTTCAGGCTGCAAGGCTGTCTTGTGTCTCCATTGATTTATCTTACAAAAAATAGACCAATGTTCAGAAATCAGACACGCCTCTGATCTGAAGATAAGCCAGTCTCAGTGTTTTTGAATGAGGTTCCCCTATAGATGGTAAATACAAAGCAACCCTAAAAGATTATTACTTAAAAAAAAACAAACCAACAAAAAATCCACCCTCCCCTTCTCATTTTACAAAAACAGGCCAAAGAGCCTGGAGTCTCTCTTAACACATACCTGTGTTGAATCTTCAAACAACCTCCCTCAGCTTATCAGGACACAGTCACCTCTGCCCTGTCACAGTTCCCTTTTCTGCTTCTGAGGAGTCCCTTCCCCAACGCAGTAGTTAAGAGCTTGTTCCTGTAACTGATACTAAAGAAAACAGATGGTGATACATGCAGTTAAGGAATAAATCACTACAGAAGTACCACAAAAGACCCACAGCAGCCACTCATCCATGAAATCCAGTCTCTGACAACTGTTACGTGTCACAAACATTATGTGTTAGGCAATTCTATTTCCATGCTGAAACGCAGGTAATTACTCTGCAGTATCATGTCACAGAAGTCACATCAATGACCAGAATACCACATGAGATACATGACCATAAAGTAATCAAATAGAGTGTAATTCAAGTCCAGAAATAAGTCTTATTCTTGAAAGTATTTACACAGCATACAATAGACCAGGAACAGACAACTAGAGCAAAACTGGAGTGTCAGAAAAATATAATTTGTTCTTAAAAAGCATATAGAAAATTTTTTTCAGTTACCCTGATAATGGTTTAGGATATATCCTTTATATGACAAGTGAATAAGATGGGAAAACACTTGATAAGGCTTAAATTAAATTATAACTAATACATTAGCTACACTTATTTTTTCTAGCTAGAAATTCAGTTTTTCTACAGTTTTGATGTCTGTCTGCAGAGGCAATAGTGTGAATGGAGTATATTCAAGAAGTAACAGAAACTTCTCAAGAATGGTCATTTATTTGATTTAAAAAAAATATTTTAAGAGCCATCAAAGACAGACAATGCAACATGAAACTGTTAAAAATATTCATTCCTTTTGGCACAAGTCCCTCTTTGCATTCTCTCTTCTCTTTATAAGATGACTTTTTCCATCTCTACCATTTATGAGAGCTCGAGGATACAGCATGCAGTGTTTCTTTAAAAAACAAAGGAAAACCAATCTATTCTAACCCAAAGAACACAGTAGCTTTAGTGCTAGAAAGAATGGCTAAGATTTCTGTTCTGCATTAAAAGTATCAGGGTCATTTATAAAAGCTTGGGGGGGCAGCATTTGTTTTAAAAGATCCCTCCTTCTGGTTCCTCTGGTTCTTTCTCTGGTGCCTATTTAGTAACTGTCATATTGGCTTAATTTGACATATCTGTGGCCAACTGGATTGTTGCACTCATAATATTTTTTAAATTTGTATTAGCAGAGCCTACTTTGAAAAGATTTCTATGAACTAGTTTAAATCTCAGTCGCACCTCTATGATCATCCAGAGGAAAGGGAAAAATGACCAGACGTTTTTATTCAGTTTTCACAGAAGCAAAAATAGAGGAAAAGCCTGCTCTGAATCTGTACAGCAGGGGTGCACGAACATAAATGTCCCTCAGCTGTTTTAGAGAGAAAACTGATTTAATCTGTTTAATAGCATGAAGTAATGCTGTTCAGTTAAATGTATTTTTGTTAAGCTAAGTTTGAATTCTGATGTCTACTGCCTGGTAGTAACTTGAATCTACAATTATTATGCCCTTTAGCAGTCACCAAAATGGTATGAATTTGGCTCCACACTGATGCCTGTACCTCAGCAAAGCCAAGCAGCTGGTGTTGCTGAAATACAACGTCAAAGAAGAATCGGTGTTTCAAACCTATCTCGCCTTGTTCTTCTCAGTAGCTTACCTCACACAAAGGTGTAAAGGCTGGAACAAGACACTGAGGTTGACAGTCTCTCAGACCTCCATGTACATTTGGTGGCAAAGGCAGAAGTTCTGCCTGTGAAGATTTTCTGGCTTCTCGAAATACATATATATATATATATATATATATAAAAGGTAGATATTGGCTGCATTAGATGCAAAATTACTATTTCATTTTTGGAAGGCTGTTTCAAAGTTGAGGCACTCTCACTGAAACAGTTTGTCAGCCTTTCTCAGAGACTGCACCAAGGAAGTGTACTGTATTTACACGATGTTCAGTTAATTTTCTTCATGTCTCTGTTCCTACCCTAAACTTCATTCTTCAGTATTTACACTTCCTCTGGCCCAACTCTGTCTGCTCAACATGTCATATAAACCCATCTCTTTTAACCAGTGTCTTTGCTGAAAATCATTAAATCTTTTATCATCTCAGTCTGAGTCCCCCTTGCCCAGGAAATCTCCTTCATCCTTCTTGTTCCAGTTCTCAAAACTCCATCTTTCAACTCTGTCCTGACTTTCCAAGCAGCGTCCATATAATTCAGGTCATTTCCTCCTTCACACTGCCAGAGAGATAAACAGCTTTTAGCTTTGCCAAATCTCAGCTTTTCCAGACTACAAGCTCCAGAAGACCAGAGCATGTCCTTTTCTCCTTGGTCACAGAGTTGGAGATGTTCAAAGACGCGAAATGTAGCTAAGTTTGGGTGAAATTTACTGGGAGATCAGTAAGACACATCCTTGTCCTAAAGCTGACCTCCTGGCAAGGCTCACACTTTCACTCTGAAGGCCTTAGAGGAGAAGAAGAGCAATGGACCGTTTTCAAAGAAAAGGTCACCTGGAGTTTAACATGAGCAAAATGACATTTCCTCCAGCTTTATTTACAGAACCAGATGAACCATTTCAACTAACATTTTCAAAGCCCAGCATGGGAAGTTTCAGCATGAATAGCTAAACTGACAAAATTATAAAAAACTGAGGGCAGGTTGCTTTCCTGGGGAATGCTGGGGGAAGAGGAGCCATGCACCAACTCCATCAGAGAACTTTTCCCCCTCTAAACTAACACTGGCAGCTGAGGGGCAGCCATCCTGCAGTCCAAATGATCACTGTGTTTCTTTTTAATAAAAGTTTGGACCTGCTTCAAGCCTAGGGCTAAAATTAGGTATTTTACTAGCTTTTTAATTTTTCAGTTCAAAGTCCATAAGTTTTGAGAAACCACATAAGCCACTACTGAAGGTTTCCGTCTGGACCACGGTTCTGAGTCCAAGACATCCAACAGAAGCTGGTTTGCATTTTGTAAGAAGCCATATGAGCACAGCTCAAAGAAGCAAAAGTGTTGCACTTCACATCAGTCTCATCCTGCTAATGGGGTAAATACAGTTCCACTTTTTAAAAAAGCCAAGGGAAGGATGAATACCCAGATACAGAGCTTTGGCTATAATCAGAGTGCATGGTAGTTTAGATGCGTCTTTTCTAAGAAACCTCTCTCTACAGGACACAAATTATTCCAAAGACACAAGCAACATGGCAGCCTGACTGATGTGATTCATCACTACTTTTCTTTGATGAGATCACCATATGCTATTGCAGAGCAGAAGAAGCCTCAGTGCCTCTGCCCGAATTTTATGGTTCAAGAATCACCTATGTTTTTGCTCAGGAAATTTATGGGCTTTGCCAACTCTAAACTAGAAGACACATCAGTTACATGTTGCAACCCTTCCAGCAAACTCAGCTCCACATACACTACTTCAGTTTCTTTTCTGGTCCTCTCATCTTGCAAGTAGACACAAGAAAAAGGTTAAAAGTCAAAACAGGCAAGCTGTATCAATAAGTTAATTTCAAATTTTCTTGAAATAATAGCAGCATAATAATAATAATAATAATAATAATAATAATAATAATAATAATAAT